>NW_026714223.1:5000-20000 GCF_029784015.1 Lycium ferocissimum
CTGTCCAGAATTGGTGATATAGCTATCAAATTTAAATCACCACTAACTGTTTACTTACATAACCTCAGTAGATTCGATGGGCTTTTATTGCTAGACTACATGAGAAAAAGTTGGGGAAAGAGGGGTAATGTTAAAATGATGGATAGAAACCACCATATCTACGAGATAAAAGTCCGCGCGTCGGGGAGGCGGGTTTTATTCCGCTTCAAAGACTCAATGCTGATGCTCAAGGGTTCGCTTGATTCACTTTCAAAGAATCTATGCCCCGAACTTGGGTATAAGGGTTCTATTGATTCTTTGAAAGTGAATCAAGACACTCTCAGCAATATGAAGGAGGACTTGAGAAAATATCTTAAGCAGGACGTCCTTCTCCTAGGGGGTGTCATGCAAAAACTGCAAGGGTTAATTTGGGATGAGTACGGGGTGGACATAGAATGTAAGCTCACCCTTCCATCATTTGCAATGCTCCTCTTTCGTATGAAGTTCTTGGATGCCGATAAATGGCACATCTACAAAGCTAGCGGGGACGAAGACACCTTTATAAGAAGTGGTTACTACGGTGGTCATGTGGATATCTTCATACCGTTTGGTAAAAACCTATACTACTACGACATAAACTCTCTCTATCCCTTTGTGATGAGAGATAGCCCCATGCCCGTTGGGACTCCTGTCTGGCATAGTAATTTGAGTGAGATGGACTTAGATAGCATCTTTGGATTTCTCGAGGCCGTTGTGAACTGCCCCCGGAATATCAAGAGGCCCTTTCTTCCTTTTCGAAAGAGAAAAGATAGTACTCTGATCTTCCCGACTGGTAAGTTTAGAGGGGTTTACTTTAGCGAGGAGTTAAAGTATGCTAGAACCCTGGGGTACACTGTAGTCCCAATCGAGGGATACCTCTTTGAGAAGAGCGAGGGAAGCCCTTTTGAAGACTATGTTAGGTCCCTCTCGGAGAATAGGATAATAGCTAAGCAAAAAGGGAATACTGCGATGTCTTATATATAGAAACTTCTTATGAATTCTCTCTATGGAAGATTCGGTATAAGTCCAGAATGCACAACTAGCGAGATCTGCGACGATGCTCAACGCAAGTATTTGGTTGATAATTGTGATAAGTTATTATACAGCGAAGCCTTTGATGAAAACCTCTTCATAGTCGGCTACCGTATCAATGCATACTCGACAAAAGAGAAATGGCGCCCCTTGCCGAACTCAGCGGTCCAGATCTCGGCAGCTGTAACTGCCTACGCAAGGATACTTCTGTACCCCCATATCTCGAGAGATGATTGTTATTACACGGACACGGACTCCGTTGTGCTTGGTCAACCACTCCCATACGATGAAGTTTCTTCTTCTGAAATAGGGAAATTGAAGCTCGAAGACCGAATCGAGAAAGGTCTATTTTGAGCTCCGAAGGCATATACATACACCACCGAGGGGGGTGGCGATTCAGTACTCAAGTTCAAGGGTCCTGCTAAAAGACATGCAACTCAAGAGTGGTTTGAGTCCCAGTACGTCGACCCATCTCGAAAACTCAATGTAAATGTGGATAACAACTTCGCGCTTGATTGGAGGTCTTTCGCCGTCCAGAAGAAAACTACAACATACAAGCTCGGGATTAACCCTGAGGCTAAGAGAGATTTAATATATGATGATAAGGGTTTATGGGTTGATACAAGTCCTATTCATGTTGAGCTTGATGATGATACAGCCCTAGGTGATGGTAAATCTAGACAAATAGTCCAAGCCTTAATGGATAATATAAATGACTTAATGGATCAGATAAATAAATTGAATAGAAAACTATTGGATATAAAAGAAGAAAGAGAGATGACAAAGCAGGAAGAAGGAAGAGAAATCACTAATAAAGGAAGCGGGATGACAAAGGTTGAAGAAGAAAGAGAGATTCCAATGCAGGAATTCTAATTCGACGGGAAAAGAAAGGGAAATGATGAAGAGATATGTCAAATAGAAAAGGAAGATGACGATGAGAAAAACAAAAGGTTAATGGAGGAGTCTACGGCGGAAGCGAAAGGGTCACAAGAGGGGTGGAAAGCTGAAGTGGAAAGGTTAAGGGATGAGAAGATCAAAATAAGGGAAAGCTCCTCCTCAATATGTTTGATCCCTTTCCAAGCCTTCCTCTTCGTCAATGATTATGGGGCGCTCCTGTCCTTTAGTTCGATACACTACTCTAAGGCCAGTTGCCTATACAGCATCTTGACTTTCTAGTAGAGTCCACTTTGGGCTACACCCTCTCTAGACAAACGATTTGATTCAAGCCACTCCACCACTGGTACAATAGCACCCTGCCTTAATAATCGCATAGGCACCCGGGCTTGACAAGTTCAAGCAAAACCGTAGAGAGAGCGGGCTACACCTAGCTTAGCCTATCCAATATCCGATTCAAAAAGAGCTTTTTTTGCTGATTTTCCTCTCTCTGTATAAATAAAGTCAGTCCCAGTGTTGGGCAGAGTCCATTGTCAAAGGATCGTTTCGCTGGAATGCTTGCTTGAATATAGCTACTCCCATTAAAAGGCATTTTTCACTCTATACGGTATGGCTACAAACCGAATGAAGAAGCCGGAAGCAGTTCATCGCCTGTGGGAGCTTGCTGATAGTGAGGAAGCCATAATCTATCTATCGGATTGCCTATTTGTCTATCTGTCTGGTGAAGAGAGAATGGAAGAGACTCTCAATAGGGCAAGCACAAAATACCTCGTCGAGTCCAAAGCTCCAGCTCAAGCAGAAAAGTCCAAAAAAGAGATGTCTGCCTTCGTTCTCGCTCAAGCTAAATAAAGCTCAGTCTGCTAGCTCAAGTCGCAAGTCAAGTAGTGTAGATCCAGTGACAGACAGAAAGGGGAGTTAGACTGGGATGCAAGAAGGAATCTCAAAAAGGTCTGCCAGGATTGCTACTTTGTAGGTTTCCAATAAAAGGTATACGTCAAAATCTGATTTGCTTTCCCCGAACTATATCCCTATGTATTCTACTCGTATCGTAGCATGAGACCCTCTCGGAAGTAGTTGAAGATCTAAATCTGAAATCCCGGGCTAATTGATTCTTCTACTCTATCTGTCAATGGGGAGATCCGATGACGGATTCCATGGATCGAGCGCTTTCCTTTCTCCTACTATTAAAGTCGGGTGGTTAGGCAACCATTGAACACTGCAGATCGCTTAGCATCGGGGTGATTTACTTCACTGACAAAGACACAGAGGGTGGTCGGCATCAGCGATCTCCTCGTTCGAGTCCCCGGACGAAGGTGAGACCAACCTTATTATGATTAGCGAAGTCCTTTCCAACTCCGTCGAATGGTTTCACTCCTCTTTTCCCCCTCTGTCAGTTCCTTGTCAGTCAGTCGACTCCCCTCCCTCAAAAGATTGTCGAACTTCACGGTTATTCATCCATATATGGGCAATCTCCGGCGGTCAGAGAAGAAAGGATCTCCATGAAAGCAGGAGGTCTTAAACATTAGTCTGTCTTCAAATGCGGGAAGGGTAGACATTCAGTTCGATGAGGGCAGGTTCCTACACATTAATTTGAATTGATTGATTGGGAAAGCTGGTTCCGTAGCATTAGAAGCTTAAGTATCCGGAAAGAAGGAGGAATGAGGATGTGGAAAAGAAGAGACGGTCTTAGACCTTATCTTAGCTGTTTAAATAAAGCAGGGGCTAGGTCTCTGTCCCCGGATTCACTGATTCAAGGGTTTTAGATGGGATGGACAGAAGAGTTTGAACGGGCGAGTGACTTTAGGGTTCCACAGGTTCCAAAGGCTAAAAGCCGGAGTAGTTGATCCAGTAGTTCTAAATATAGATAGAAGAATCCCGAATGAACAACCATCCACAAATGTCGATTCATTCAAGCAAGAGAGTGCAACAATCCTTTCCTTTGACACTGGTCCCGTAAACGAGTGAAAAATACCTTGTACAGTTTCCCCCTTCCCTTTCAGCCAGTCCAAGAGTTCAGTTCCTCGTTGGAAAGACTCTTACTATACATGGGGATGCAGATATGTCAGAAGGACCGGATTCGAATATCCCCATTCTGCAAATCGAACATGGTAAAAAAGATATGATGATTAGTGGGTTTAATTACGAGTAAGGAGTCTTTTACCTTTTATTTCGATCCCTAGAGTAAGATTCGTGTCATGGAAATCATGAGAGGAATGAGTTTCCTGGCATGCGCTTAGGGCGAAGACATCAAGGTCTCTTTTAATTTCCCCATACTTTTTTTTCCCATGAGCATGGTTTTGGGCTAGGTTACCAACCTCAAGAGGAGGATTCCTTTTGATTTTGAGAAATGGTTTCATTCGCGCTAAAGCAGCAGCATACTTTCAAGGCTGAAGGAAGATCTTTCGACCCCAGGAAGCCATACAGACCCAATCTTCCATGGCTACTTCCTCAAATAAGGTGATGATTTAGCCTTCTCATTCAAAAATGGACTTGGTTGCGCTCTATCTGGTATATCTTTTCTTATCCGATGAGGGTTTTTAAGTGGTCTCCTTACTTTAGAGCTAACGTAGAATCATCAATAGTTCCAGTCTGGATTTCTCTACAAGTTGATCGCTGAGGAAAAATATCATAGCCCCCTTGAGTCAATAAGAATAGCAGAATTCCGCTTTAAAAAACCTTACCTTAAATGTGTCGAAATTGAAGTTATCTCATTAGCGGTAATGATACTGTGAATGAAATCTGCATACAATAGCGGATTTCGTTCTATTAAATTCACTATCCATTATGGTCTGATACATACAAATAACGAACGAGCCGACTTTACAGCAGGAAATGCAATTTTAGTAAAGGCCGATAACGCAGAAGTACCCCCGCTTCGTGTATATAATGCAATTTTGAAACAAGTCTGTGAAAAGGCTGAGAAATAAAATACGAAGAGGGGCAGCTAGACCGAGTAGGGGTTCGAATCTATCTCTTCGAAAGGGTTGAACACCGTGAAGTCCACCCTTTTAGCCTAGAGGAAATTTGGAAGCAACTTTGTGATGAATTAACGGATGGCGGGACAATGAGTGATGAACCTGTAGAAGTGGTAGCTATGGGTAAGAAGAGTCGTCGTCCCGATCATATACCCGCACTGAAAGCAATTAAGAAAATAAAAAGGAGCCCATTCATTGTTGCCGATATAGAGGCTGCTCTCCACGACGATGTTCATGTTCCTTGCGCAGTGGGGTTCTTAGTGGTTAAGCCGGGTGAAGATCTTGCTTCCAAGTCTGAATATTATATTGAAACATATTTCAGTGAAGATAACGATTTCTCAATATCAGATTTCAAAAAACGAAGTGAACGTATGATGCTCGACTTTATAGATAGAGCGTTTAGCGGCTGTGGTATCAGATGAAAAAGAAATTCGAACGGTCTATTTCCAACACTTTTCACGATACGATGGCATTATAGTAACGAGAGCTTTTACTTCTCAGATCGGCAAGTACTCCTTCCAAACGGTGATGAGGAAGCATAAAATGTACGAGTGAAAAGTCTATCGTGGAAATGAAAAAAAGAAATTATTGTTCCGTATAAGGGATTCCTACCTTCTCCTTCCCGCTGCGCTAAATAACTTGGCCCAGGATTTATGCCCGAAATTCGGTTCTAAAGGCACCATTCCCTATGAGAAATTACGACTTGAGTATCTTCCGGAGATAGGTCAACAATTGTTGGCTTATCTGAAACAAGATATTCGTCTCTTAGGTGGCGTTATGCTGAAGGCACAAGAGATTTATTGGAATCTGTACAAAATAGACATCGTTGATACAATAACGTTGTCATCGCTAGCTCTATCAATCTTTCGTATGCACTATTACGACCCAAAGAGTTGGCCCATCCATATACCAACTCGAAACCAAGAACGCTTCATTCGGCGTGGTTATTATTATGGACATGCCGATGTCTATAAGCCCTATGGTGAAAATTTAGACTATTACGATGTGAACTCCTTATATCCATTTATAATGAAAACTTCTCCGATGCCAGGCGAACGGGGCTCCCAGGCCGGGACGTCTGGCATAATAATTTCGAAAAGGCGGAATTGGATAACTTCTTTGGCTTTATTGAGGCTTTTGTAGTGTGTCCTCTCTACAATAGAGAAAGCCTTCTTACCCTATAAGGATAGACATAATGCTTTAACCTTCCCAACAGGTAAATTCGTAGGCGTCTATTTTAGCGAAGAATTTTTTGATGCCCGAAATTGGGGTTATAGAATTTTCCCGCTAAGGGGCGTTCAGCCACCACCTCCGGGTCTGAGCTCTGCTCGAGCGTAGTCAGCCAGCTTCGTGACTTTGCTTAGCTTCCAGCCTTGCAAAGGGATAACCTTTCACTATCTAGGCGCCCTCGAAGGAGGGGTCCCACGGACTTCTTCCCCGAAGGTCAAGCCGTAGTTCCTGTCCCTGGGAGAAGTGGAAGGAGTTAGGAGGATGGAGCGCCCTTTGCCCTAAGAAATAGGCGGCTTCGCCTTCAAGCCGTCAAGAAAATCGAGCTAATATGTGATCATGACAGTACACTGATGCATAGGTCTTCTTTACTTTACGGCCTTTTGATTATGATGCATCATGAACGTGCCAATATGTGATCGGGGTGAGCGGTGGTTAGATATAGGGGCGGCTTCGCCGGCTTGGATTGGAAGGAAGGGCTTCGCTTTCCGATCGCTTTTTGAGGCCGGTTTGGATGAGCGTGGGCAAGTTCGGGATTCACTATCGCTTTCCGCTTGGAGCGGCTCACCCCCTTGTCACTTAAAGGGCGAAGTCGCCGAAGCGAGTCGAAAGGCCAAAGAGTCATCTTTGAAGGCTACTATGCATCCTTATTCATAGTAGAGTGTAAGGTAGGTTTGGGTATAGCAGGACTTGAACCTGCGACCATTAGGTTAAAAGCCCAATGCTCTACCAACTGAGCTATACACCCAACACCCAAAAAAAGATGTAGTAGTAAATAAGGATTGGTACGGAAAAGAGGCCGGCCCCCCTTCTTCTCATCATATTAAAGGAGCGCGGCTCTGTATGAGGCTCGTACTGCAGAGCAAGCGGAAGAAAACGTAAGGTCGCGCGTTAGCACTCCTGCAAGAAAAGGGATGCGCGTCGGCGCAACGGCTTTCGCGCAGCTGCTACGTACGTTTTCCTTGACTTGACAGATTCATTCAATTGAACCCACACTCAAAGGAGGACCACAAGCTCGGGGCTCGACGAAACAGAAAGTTTCAGCATGTTGAAAATGGGGTTAGCAGTGAAAGAAAGAGCCCGGCATTCATTTCTTCATGAATATTCATAGCTGAGTCTACTAAAAGAGGGACCAGCCTCGTCGTGGTGATTAGAGGACACCTCTGATCGTTCACCTCTAATGTGACACGTTCCCTCCCAGTTATATGATCAACGGGATCAGTCGGCTAGAGAGCGGGGCTATTCTTCTTCCGGGGAGACAAAGTCGTCCCTTCTACTGACCGAACCCTCAGTTCGGGGGCCTTCGTCAACATGTTACGAAGCTCCAGTCTTCGGTGGGTCACCATTACTTGACTTAGAAAGGCGAACATCTGGGCAAGGGAAAGCGCAGTGCGCCTGGTGCAAATGGCTTTCTTTTTTCATGATATACCAATCAGAATGGAGGGTCCTACCTACGTACATGATTGATAGAATCACTACGTAGGGGGGGCGGTCAACTTGATGCGGGAGAGGCATGAGTGCAGTTCAATCTTGTGGTGTATTCGTTTGTAGTGAGTAGGGCCTCTTTCTCGTTGATCAGTTCGCCTCCGCTCTATTGAAAAGTAGGAATTCCTACGGCGGTTTTGTCAACGAACGCGTCTCGGGCCGGATTGACTAACCTAACCCACCCTTAAGGAGGCTTTTCCATAGTTGGGTGTCCGCTTTAGTGTGATTTACGAGGGCTAGGCTAGGTTTGGTAATATCCAAAACAAATGAAAAGAGATCGGGGTCGATAGGTGGCAGTTGGCAAGGAACTTGATCCCCCCCAAAAAAAGGGGGAAGCCGCGGTCGAACTCACATTCTGGAAATAAGTCGGGGCCCTTTTACCAAGTCTACCAGATAGAAGATGATAGAGGGCCAACTATCGTTGCCTTGCACAAGACGGTGCCCTTTCACTTCGAGTTCCTTCCTTCGTAGTCAAATCTGATGATACGCTTTGGCGATGTTACCTACCAAATAAAAGGCCTGCTAGGTGATCGAAATCGCTCAGGTCAGTGAGGACTCACTCACTCACCTACTCCTTATCTATTTAATACTTTCTTCTATCTACAACATTGAAAAGGCGACCCGCCGCGCCGGGCTATAAAATAAGATACAGTTCTTGTACTACTTGATTGACTGGTAAGAAAGAGCTTCCGTAAGAACTGGAAGACTCTTGTATGTACGGTAACCCTCTCTTCCGCTACTGGTGGACTGTTGCACAGAAAGGGCGACAGAAGCAACCTTTCTTAGCGCGCTTTTCAAGCGCTTAGCTTCTGCTAGTGGCGGGGCGGCAAGGCCATGTTGTTCAGTTGGAAGCCTAAGCCAAGAAGGTACGAACGAAGTGACGGGCCCCTTTAGAAGATAGGGGGCGGCTTTCTTGTGGTAGTAATTGCGAACATCTCTCCTCTTCTCTTAGCGTGCACAGTTTGCTTACATGCCGCCTTAGGCACATCTCTCTTTCGACGTTTCACGCTGGACTAATGATAATGAATGAAAGTCAGTCTTTTAGTAAACGTATATAAGCAGCTCTTTAGTGTATAAGCAATTCTTTAGTGGTCGCACCGAAAGTACGGTGGAGGTTGGTTGAAGATGATGTTACGCGGCGTTCAGAACCAGTCTTGAAGTGAATGAATTAGAAAGAAGTAAGGAAATGAGACGACTCTTTCTTGAACTATATCATAAACAGATCTTCCCCTCCACACCAATCACGAGTTTTTCTCTATTCCTCTCGTATATCGTCGTAACGCCCTTAATGCTAGGTTTTGAAAAAGACTTTTCATGTCATTCCCATTTAGGTCCGATTCGGATCCCTCCGTTGTTTCCTTTTCCTTCCGCACCTTTTCCTCGAAATGAGAAAGAAGATGGTACACTTGAATTGTATTATTTAAGTGCTTATTGCTTGCCAAAAATCCTACTTCTACAATTGGTAGGTCACCGGGTTATTCAAATAAGTCGTGTTTTCCGTGGTTTTCCCATGTTACAACTTCCGTACCAATTCGGTCGATCCGGAATGGATCGGTTAAACATTCCATTAGGTAGCCTGGTCTTGACTCTTCTGTGTGGTATTCATTCTCGTTCGGCTCTTGGAATCACATCCAGCAGTGGTTGGAACAGCTCGCAAAATCCAACCACTTCACCTACTTCATTGCCCCCAACCGTTTCTCGTACCTCTATTGAAACAGAATGGTTTCATGTTCTTTCATCGATTGGTTATTCCTCTCCGTTCGTATCTCTTTTTCCAATTTCGGTCTCGATTAGTTCACAAGATTGAATGGCCAATTCTCCTCCGAACCCTCGATTCTATTGTTTTCCAAGAATGTTGAGCCGGGTATGTAAGCCATGTATCTGGGAGGAAGAACAATAAAAGAAGGGCTTTCGGTTTTTTGCACTTGGTCTTGCAGCTATTTTCCAAATATATATATAAGAATCCCTTTTTTAGAAGAAAGATTATATATATGTCCAATCTCTAGTGGTGGTGGAACCAACCAAGATCTATGTCGTCCGACCCGACCTCAGACTCTTTCTTCCCGACCTATTTGACTCTCTGGCCGTAGTTATTTAGGTGGTATTCCGAGATCGAATTCCTCCCAGGAACACACGAAACAAAGATATGAACTGGGTAAATAGAAATGGAAAAGAGATGTTTCTATTTCATCCAAATGTGAAGCTTTTTCTACATCCATATGATCTACTAAAGTAGATCGGTATTGACCATATAATAAAAGCAGATCTTGGTCCATGGAGTCCCAAGAAGGTAAGAACTCCAACCTGTCCGATGCTTCTTCGGCCAAATACGATATACAAGTGGGACCTGCACTATGAGCAAGCTGTGCGAAAAACCGCTTCTTTTTTCCGGTTCCGAAACAACTTGGGCGAAATAGGGTTCTACCGGGAAACCATGGATTTTTGAGTTTTCGCCATTGGTTACTGGTTGAGCCACTGGAATGGAATGAGATAAGAATCTCTGGAGATCTTTCCTCTCCACTTACTCGTAACAGGCTTTTCTTCTGTAGAAGACTTCTTCCGAATGGCATAATTGTCCGACACTACGTTCCTCGATCTTCAAAGAAAACTGACTCCTCCTACTCCTCCTTCTCCTTTAGGATAGGATCCTCCTTGGTCCTTCTTTCACTAATGGTCTCACCATTTTCTAGTAGTAGTAGTTCGCGCGAGGGACTATCCTTTCTATCGCTTGCCCTTGCCTTTCACTCTCATTTGGTCTCTTTCTTCTAGAAAATAAAGCGAAGCAAAGCGCATGGCAAAGAAGCAGCCAGCTGACTGCCCCCTTCCACTCGGCCTTTCTTCGCTGTGTGAATAAGGTCTTAGTCTGTATGGGCATTCTGGGCAGGCCGCAATAAGTCGCTAGTCGAAGGTTTAGACCAATCGCAATTCATCACCATCTTGCCCGCCTCCAATTGATGACTGGCTATTATATAAGTGTTGACCTAAGCCCCTGCGCAGGGGCTCGGCTCCCGAACCGTACGTGAGCTGTCTCGTACGGCTCTTCCTAAGAACTTGAAGCCCCCTCTCTCTAAATAGAAAAAAATGCATTTACAAGACAAAAAAGACTTTTTCAAAAAGCCTTCGCCCGCCTATTCAACGGGGCTATTAGAGAAGCAGCTTCGTTCCTTGACTTCTTTTCTCAGTCAAGCTTCCTTGTTCCTTAGTGTAGTCTCGGTCCATAGTTTAAGACTCCGTTCCTTATAGCCTAGTCTATATCCACAGCTGACGTGACTCCGTACCGACGCCTTTCCCTTTGTATAGTATACGGCGTCGTGACTTCGTAACCTCAACCTACTTTTTTGCTTACTGTAGCATAGGCCTTCGTCGGGCTTTCGTCCCTTCGCCTATAGACGGCGGCTTGGCTTCGCTATCGCTCATGACTTGGTATAGAGCCGTGTAGTCGTCGGTTTTACCACCAGAATGCCTATGAGATAGTGGTCGGCCTTTCGAATGCCTTCTTCCTTACTTTTCTGAGAAGCCCTTTACGACTATACTATAAAGGACAGGGGGGTGTTCACCTTTGGAAACTTAGCTACTTAAGTCCTTCTCAGAAAGTCAAAGTAAAGGCGAACGGCATTCTGTTCTACAGCTACAACACAACATATTGTTGTTGTATATTAAACATCTTAATAGTAGAACAACTTTCGTACTACTAAACAAGGAAACCTTCGGTTCCCTTTGTTTGAATAAACGCCGCTTATTTTAGTTTACATTCAAACCAAAGTAAACCAAGCCTAAGCCGACATCTTGTTGATATTGATTGAGGAGTTTGATGGAGTTTAGCTGACTGAATCCATAAACCTAGAAAGTCGCCGTCACTGGTACTTTTTTATTGGAATTTGACTCTATAGGTAGGTATCGGCGGGGCTTGCGTAATGTAGTTGTAGTTAAGGCTGAAGTAGCGCTTTTTATTTGTGAAGATCTACTGAAGTACCAAAGGCGAACGGGGCTCCCAGGCCGGGACGTCTGGCAGAATGCTTGGCCTCCTGCGCTGGAAGCGAGACCCGAAGGGTGAGCTTATGGCGGTTAGCTTCTAGCACTAAATAATAGGCATTAGGCATTCTGAGCTGAAAGGAGGCAAGCAAATGAAGGGAGGCATTACGGGCCGACTACAAGAAAAGCAAAGCTTCGTAGACTCGGTCAAGTCGCTTATAGAATGCCGACGACGATTTTCCACAACATAAGTGAAGGGGAGAGGGAAGCGAGGCTTAGCGAGCTTTATAAGGCCGACCACTACATAAGCCGCTGGCGGAGAAAGCTCGAAGAGCTTCCCTTCATTCATTACTAAGCCAAGGTCCCAGGTCTCCGAGTCAGCCCGCGCTTTTTCGAAGAATCCTGCACCCATGGGCATACGGCCTGGCAGGCCTTCCCTTTCCGCCGGAGCTTCATGGGCGTTGCCCCGTTCCCCAATCAGATGTTTGGATGTGAGCTATACTCCGCGAGGAGCCAAACGGGCGTATGGCCTTGCCTTGCCATTTGACCTCTTTTCCCGTGTGACTAGGAATGCTCAGTGACAACCTCTCAATTGTCACCGCCTGGCCTCTCTTGCTACCACGGTAGCACCTAGTGTGGTCAGCACCAATCGTGTTCGGGCAACGAAGCTTACACTCATTCACATTGGTTCATCCTGCTATGCCCTGGGCCTTTTGCTCTTCTAACGTAAAAGGTGGCCGGCCATTCGTCAAGGCCCAGGAATCCGCTGGACATCTCAGCGGCGGGATTTGATACCCGCATCCGATCGAAGTTGCATTTTAGTGCTCCCCTAACATAAAGGGGAGCTTTTTCGTTGTGGGTCGCTTCGCGCAAGACATTGCTTAGGACCAACGGGTCACACGACAGGTGCACGATCTACTTTGCACGTTCCATCCTTCAGCCCTTCGCCTATCGGCTTGGCAGGCAAGCTACCTTGATCCGTCTTCGGCTTCGATTCGTTACGCTCAGAAGCTCCAACAAGCCCTAAAGTCTCTTGCCGCCTAAAACTCTGCCAAGAGAGCGCTGCTTTACGTTTGATCCTATGTACCCATAGAATGCTATGCGTTCTCCACTTTCGGATCTCGCAAAGAGAGAACGTGTTTTTTCCTCTGACTTTCTCTCTCATTCGCGGAGCGAAGAAAGCGGGCTTTGCCCCAGCTACCGCTATCCTTGGGAAACCAAAAGAGCTACCGAAGGAAAGGGATGCAGTCTCTCCCTTGGCCTTTGGAGAGGAGAGGGCAGAGAAGAAAACGTCCTTCGCGCAAGTTTTTTTGCTTCCTGCGTCCTTACTAGTCAAAAAGGGGCTCTTCGACCAAGAAGGCATTCTGGTAGGAAGGCCGACCACTACATAAGTCGCCATCCGTCCAGGAGAGAAGCAAGCTACCTTTCTTTGATCCCCCTTCCCGGGCAGGGAAGAGAACGAAAATGGACCGCAGATGGTAGTCGTGGTTGATTCGAGGATCTTACGCGGCGGAGCGAACTCTTCTATCGTGTTGCATTTTCTCTGGCGGACCCCCCCCCCGGTCCATCGTACTGGAGCGATTCGAGAAGAACGATTAGGCGCATATTCTATCCTTTCTACAATGCCTATAGACGAAGTGCTTCGTTTCAGATCAATTCTTCGCTGCAATCGCTTCGATCCACCCCCTCGGTGAAAAACCGTAATACGCCCTGAGGAATTCCTACCAGCAGACTTCCCTGTACTCAAAGTGAATTGTCTAAGTGCTCTCCTTTGTCTCATTGTTTATCTCGTAATCATTAGATTCCGCCCCTAAAGCGAGCTCCTACTCCTCCTCCTTCTCCTTTAGGATAGGATCCTCCTTGGTCCTTTTTACATAACACTCTCGGCCGCCCAAGAGGACTGGCTATCTTTCTCTTTATACGCAATATCTTGAAAGGCAAAGAAAAAGATCTACCTTGGCAACGAAGACGTCATTGACTGATATATTCATTGCATGGAATGCCACACTCAATTGTCAGCGACTGGGGACCCGGTCTTCATTAGCAATTTATGGCATGAGCTCTTTCGTTTACAAGGGACACAATTTCACATGAGTACTGCTTTACACTCTTTTCCCGGGTGGGGCTTCTTATACCTAAACGCAGCAGGCCCCGCGAGTAGTCGAACAAATGAGAGGTTGTCGACGAAGGGGTCAAAGGTTGCGCTTGCGATAATCCGAAGGTTGCGCAAGACCCCTTCAACCTCGCCCGCGTGTTAGCTTGCTTGTACTATCGCTCGCCTGCCTGACCTGCTTTCTGGCTAGCTTCTTTATGGCAAGCGCTACCCTAACCTAGCTAGCGCTACATCTTGCTAACGTCGTCTGAATTGCCTTGCAAGCGCTACATCTATATGGCAAGCCCACGTCGCCTTCGTCTCCCATTGTAGTCGCCTTCTTCATATGGCAAGCGCTACCCGTCGCTTGCACTACATTGTCTGACGATAACCTTGCCTGACCGCTTCCGCTCTGACTGAGCTGACCGTCGCACCTGACTTCTATATCCCATTATCCATAGATCTCCTTCCTTATCGTTGCCGGTCTAAGCAGAAGGTTGCTAAGTCAGATGTCTGGTGAACACATTCGTAATGAGTATGGGTCTAGTAGGTGTACTAGTAAGGAAGCGAGGTACTGAGTTTAGCGTCGACAAGGCAAGTAGTGGATCTTTATTATCGAATGATATGGGAGACAGTCTCAGCATCAACAGAAGAAAAGGACTGACCGACCGCCGTTCAAGAGAGATCCCGAAGGCTCGAACTTTTTGCTAGCTTTGAAAGATGGGCCGAAGGAAAGAGGAAGACCAAACAAAGTCGCGGTCAAAGCAAAGAAAAAGATGCCAAAAAAGATTCACTTTAGCTTCTAGCTCGCGACGCTTAGTGTAGGTTGCTTGCAAGACTTTCGATAGCTGGCTCGGCCGAACGGAATCACCGATCTAGATAGAAGGGTCGTTCACTCCCTATTCTTTGAGAGGTTGCTTGCGACGGTAGCATTAGCTAGGCAATCAAGGCAGGTCGAACAGAGTCAGTCCTAGGGTGAAGATCATCGGATGGAAAAATGGATTGAGCTGGCTAATCACTTGATGACCCGGTGGAGAATGTGAACAGAGAGTCGCTCCCATAAACGAATGAATGGGACTCCTGGTCCTGATCGAACCAGAGATTCCGACAACCCGGGGAATCGGCAGAAAGAGATGGGTCGGATACTGGAATCTGCCCAAAAGTCCTGACTTTTTCGAGGCAGGGCTTCGACCCGTATCTGGCCAACTCCTCGAACTGCTGGGTGCGGCATATTCATGGACTGGCAAAGCGAACTCTCAATTTGATCAGGAGAGCCTAGAGAGCTCTCTATCTTTCCCCAAATTC
>NW_026714224.1:0-24541 GCF_029784015.1 Lycium ferocissimum
GACTAACAAGTTGGACGGATAAGTTTAACTAATAAGGCGCGGCACTGTATGTTAAGGCTATGCCCTTTTCTTTCCATGGCATGATTCATACGTGAGACGTGTTAAAAGCTTCCATAACGTTCTCATTTTCAAACGTTAGAAGTAATGGTTCTAAGGCATGATTTCCTTCTTAAGTTTGTAAATGTTTTCCAAAATATTCATTTTCTCCAAAAACTAAGTTTGATGATTTTGAAAGCTTTTATGACTAAAACGACGAACATGATTTTATGATGACAAGGATGATGCCGAATATGAGAAAATGTTTATGACGAATACGTCAAGGATATGTTCTTACCATGAACATGACGATATGGAATGTTAAGCTATTTCTTGGATAATGACTATTTTTTTAAAAGGTTCCAAAGTATAGTGAAACGATATGTTATGATCTGTTTTATGTTTCCGTGAAGTTACTCTTCATTGATAGTCTCGCCTTATTGTCCTAGTTCCTTCAGGTGAGGGAAAGCGCCCATGGTTATTCCATAACATCATCGGAGGTTACCGACCTTACGTACTCCGATAGGTACATGACTTTCCTTGGGCTCTCGTGCGTACTAAATATGTACGGGGGGAGGGAGGGGAAACATGGGGATATGGTAAAGGGACACATGTTGCGCTACGGGCGCGTTGCCACACAATTGGTCACCGGGCGTTATCATCCCGGACGCGGGATGCTCGGACGCGGGATATATGGGTGAGTCGACGTATTTCGCGCTATGTGGGCGAGCTCACTCGTTCGGCGGCAGACATGATATGACCAGATAAGCATGCATGGCATCCGCCCTCGAGGCATTCACATGTACCATACTTTTACATGATATGATCCATATGTACGAGTTACGGCTTTACATGATATGATCCATATGTACAAAGCACAATGCTTACATGATATGTTCCATACGTACGAGTTGTTTTACATGTGACATGTTCCATATGTACGGCCTTACTCCTTACATACATGATATGTTCTATGTTTTATACGGATATCACTCATATGTATACTCCCTACTACGTTATTTGTTCATGCCTTACATATACCAAGCACATTGCTCGTACCGACGCCCCTTGCGGGCGCCGCGTTTCATTCACATCTTGGTGTACAGCCAACGAGCGAAGCCATCATAGAAGATGACCCAATGTGTTGGCAAGCTCCATTTGCCCTGGAGAGTTGCCGAGTCGGCGTACATGTGCTACGATTTCTGATCACAGTTAGAGACTTTGCAGACAGAGTCGTGGGTCTAGAGTGTCAGTTTTGAAAGCGGCCCTACTAGCCGATATGTTTTTATTATACATTATGTTATAGAGTCCTTACGCTTACAGACTGTTTTTAATTTGAGAAACGGCAGAAAGATTTTGAAAGTTTTACTATGTATTTTACTTTCATTTGATTTAAGAATCCAAAGAGAATATGTGAGTAATAAGAGTCCGCGGGTTCGCTCGGCTCCGAATATGGGGTCGGGTGCCCATCACACCCTAGTACGATCGGGGTGTGACACCTGGTTCCTCGTATACTGTTCTTTCCTTTCGAAAGCTATACACAACAAATATCATTAATGCCTCACAGAGCGTACGGCTATACATCACAATCTATCCATCCCGGAATCGCCATTACAAAAGGGGCCGCATCAAATACGTCGATACATACCGTAGTGGCTTTCCATACCGTCACTTACCTCCTTCCGTCGTATGTAAGGCTTACATAGGATTTTATTTTTTCCTATAACTTGGCTCTATCGCACGATCCGAGACGAGTAAAGAAGGTCAACAATCCCTAGATGCCCCCATAGCCTCTCGTTTATAAACGTGGCGCGCTTCACACCATAAAATGGTCTCTACCGACACGACACACGACGACCCCTAGGACGGACTCGCTTCCGATACCACTTTGTCACACCCTAACCTTATTAGGTGTGATGGGAACTCGACCCTTACTTAGGGCCGAGCGAACCCTCAGACTCTTACCGCATACAAAATCACGCCAAACTTTTAAATCAAATAAGATAAAATACATAGCAAGATTTTTTTCAGCAATCTCTTTTCTCGTAGCCTTTAAATCGAACAAATTTATAAATTATACAAAATTTCATTACATACTACGTACCGACATATCACCCGATGGAGCCGTATACGACCGACAACCAATACCCACGACGTTGTCGCAAAGTCTCTAACATCCATCCGTAAGACATATCATACAAACTCGACTGCGACTCCCAGAGCAAATGGAGTCGCCAATCCAACTCGAGCATCTTCTATAATGGTCGCTAATCATGCAGAGTACACAACGCGGCATGAAACGCGGCCCGTAGAACCGATATGGTCGGTACGGAATAGGTGCGAGCATGTAAAGCCAGTAAATATAGCAAACGAAATCGTAATCGCAACGAGAAGTGCGAAATATGACGGGCAAAACCATAATCGGACCGGAGATACGGAAACATAACTAACGGAATTATGATCGATTAGAGGAACAGTGAGTATGGCAAGTAGAATCATAATTAGAGTCCCAAATACAAGGTGAGTACCTTATCGAATCATCATAATACTAAGCCTCCTAAATACAAATCATGTATGCCAAATCATATGTCATGTATGCATATAACGTGTCCCGGCCCCCTTTATTAAGGGACTCGGTGAATAAAATCATGTACGATAGAATTATACATCATATATGCAAATAACGTGTCCGGCCCTCCCGAGGGACTCGTAAATCATATATCACGCAAACATATAACGTGTCCCGGCCACTCGGTGAGACTCGGTGAATAGAGGTCGCGTATGTCACATCAAACATCATATATGCATTTAACGTGTCCCGGCTCGCCAGCCGAGGGACCGTGATAACATGTCCCGCCCTTCAATAAGGGACTCGGTAGAGGGAATCCTGGTCGAATGCGGCGCCATCGTCACATAACGTGTCCGCCCTCAACCGCGGGTCTCGGTGAACAATGCAATTGTAATACGCACGCGAACATGTCCCGGCCCGGGCTCGTTGAATGGACATACCAAAACTTGCACGATGCAGTAGTGCGAAACCATATGCATACAAATCAAGACTCGGCACATATACACACTTACCGTCATCCGAAGACTCAATAGAATAATCGTACGTGCCGTCGTCGTCAACCAAAACATCGTAGTTTACCGAAGATATTCCTATCGAATGTTCGTAGCAAATTATTCATAACAGATTACTCATATCATAATTCTTATCTCGCAGTACATACCGAGATCGAACACTTTTTAATACTTTTAACAGAACACTTATATCAGAACATCCATATCAGGATGCTTTTATCCCAATACTTATGTCAAAATACTTGTATAAAAAATACTTATGTCAAAGTTGCATACTCACATCAGAATATTCACATCAAAGTGCTTATATCGAAATACTTATATTAAAATATTCCTATCAGTATAATTATACCCAAATGCTTATATTAAAATGCTCAAATCGAATGTTCATATCTGGATACTTATATCTGAATTGGAGGTACTCATATCGGATTACTTGTACCGGAATATTTATATCAGAATAGTCGAATCAATGTACTCATATCGGAATTTCTAGATGCTTGTATTAGAGGATGCATATGGATCTTAACGAACTTGAAACAATAGCCAAAGGTTCCCTTTAATCATCGTGTAAAAATAAGTCGATTAGGACAATAGGATAGGAATCGAGAATAGTGGGCCCACCTCAAGCCAACGGAGGTGGTGCACACAAATTACACATTAAGCTTTAAAGAATCATTTATGGAAGTTTTAGTGAAATCGGTTCGCGTTGGGCAAGTCGTGGGGGCTGGGCGTTTATTTCAACAAAGCATGAAAAACTTGATTCAATTCTATTGAATGGAAAAGGGTCAAATTCAAGCTCGGGTTGCTAAGAACGAGAGTTGTCCCCGAGGCTCGTTTTCAAACTTATTAGGTCTAGGACATGCCAAAAGAAGGAAGAGAGTGAAGCCTTACATACCTTATTTGCCTCTTACGCTTGTCCAAATTCAAATCCCGTTTCCTCCAAAATCTACAATTGGTGTCACACCCCAACCTTCGTCAGGGCGTGACGGGCACCCGACTCTCATCAGAGTCGAGCGAACCCTTAAACGTCGACTCAAAATTTTTTTTCTTTTAAAACGGGAATTGAAAATTGTAAATGAAATACCAAAATCGACACGTGGCTCAAGGCACCTCAAAACATGATATATACATACATACGACATAAAACAAGGCGAGCCAAAAGGCCTCTGCCCTTTCGTACAACAAAATAGTGGCCGACAAGGCCAAACAAGAACCACAACTCCCACGCCGTTCGCAGACTTCTAAAGAGTATGACCCGCAAATATACACGTAATTCTACCAAAACAGAACGGTCTCGGAGCAAACGGAGTCAGTCGACTCCCGCGTCGATTCCCCTAACTAGCTGGATCGCCAAATCACGCCTCCGGACCTGCGGGCATGAAACGCAGCCCCCGAAGAAAGGGGGTCAGTACGGAATATGTACTGAATATGTAAAGCGAAAATAAATAGATAATAACCACCGCGCAATTTAAGAGGGAAGAAATCACATACAACCCAATACCGCAACCTTCGCTTAAGAGAAGACATAAGTAGATGTACGTAGTCGCAAACAAGCCTTAAGTAAATAATCGCAATCCAACTAACAAATCGAATAAGTAATGTAATCTAGAACATTTCTCCTAAAGAAGTAATACAGTACATCACACGCGCCGCTTCCGGCAAAATAATAATAACAATAACAATAATAGCCCCTTCGGGCAACCGCTTCCGGCTCGATATCAATAATGGCCCCTTCGGGCATTGCAGCCCCTTCGGGCATTGCCCGGCATAATAATGAAGATAGCCCTTTCGGGCATTGCGGCCTTCCGGCATAATAATAAAGATAGCCCTTCGGGCATTGCCGTTCCGGCATAATAATAAAGATAGCCCCTTCGGGCATTGCCGCTTCCGGCATAATAATAAAGATGGCCCCTTCGGGCATAATAGTAATAATAAAATTTCACACCCCCTTCGGAGTGGTTTTAAAAATTAGTTTTAATAAAATACCGCACTCCTTCGAGTGGTTTTTGAAAGTTTAAATAATAAAATATCACACTCCTTCGGAGTGGTTTGAAAATTAATTTAAAAAAAAATCGTCCAATAGTTAGGACAATAGCCCAAAAATTTCCCTTCAATTGTGGTACAAAATAAATCAAGTAAAACGATAGGCGGGAATCCGGGAATAGTGGGCCCGCCCGGGCCAATGGAGGTGGCGTACATGGGACATGCCTAGCGAACCTCATAATATCATTAATAATTGGTTTGGGAGTAGTCGGATTGGATTCGGACAAGTTTTAGACATTTACGGCCAAACTAGTCAATTGTGACCTATTTGGTTCAATTCCGTTGAATGAAAACGCTCCAACTTTAGGTGTGAATCCGGGAGATAGGATTGACCCAAAGGGTCGAAACCGAAGCAAAGACACCTAGATCATGCCATGAAAAGGAAATAGAAGGCTTTACATACCTTATTCGCGTCTTACGCTCGTCCGAGCTCCACTCCCGTTTCGTCCGTAATCCGCAAATGGTCACCTTTACCAGTTACTATTCATGAGAGTTAGCATTTCAATCTTGGTTTCTATTTGGCTACCGAAATTTCGCAAAGACTTCCCCTATAAATACGACACCCCCGAGATTCAACTCGGCTCAAAACAACCAACAACAACCCAACAACAACATCAATAATATTAACAATCACAACATAACACAACTAATCAACTTTCCGACCTAATGCAATAGTTTCAATTCCAACTTCACACTTCCAATTTCATGTCAACGTTCTCATATTTATTTACTAATTCAAGACCATTCAAATACATTTCAACACATTCCTCAAAATATACAAGTTTTCCATAAAACCATAATTCATCCCAACTTTCCACAATTGCATCAAAATTACAAAATTGCATTGACATCTTCCGAATTCATTCACAACAACATAAATTCACACCTTAGACCATTACTTCCACAATTATATAAAAACCACATAAAGTCATATAATTTCCCATAACGACATACATGCCAACTTCAACACCAACTCGAATCGCTAAGCCTTTATTTACGTCACAAGGGTCACAACAACACAATTAACGAACTAAATAAAATCAAATTCACTCTTTTTCCTACCACATGGCTCACGGCCAAACACACCTTCCCACACACACACGCCATGCATCCACACGTCACACTTCCATAATCCCCATTCAATTTTAATCATCATAACATATAAATTCATTCCATAACATAAAACATAAGAATCTTACCTTTTTCTTAAAATTTCAACTTTCCGCAAACGGAGTTCTTTCTCCAACCCAATTATACTACGCCGAAGAGCACCTCAAACTTGTTAAGAATTCACAAAGGACAAGATTTTTGGATCAAGGATGGAGGCTCCAAAAAAATTTCTTCTTTCTTTCTCCTTTTTTTTTCTATGGCCGAAGGCCTTTCTTTCTTTTTTTCTTGATTTTTCTTTCAACTTCTTGAAGTTTCATGCACCTTGACTTGCTTATATAATTTTAGCACATGGATAATTAATTAAATTCCCATGGGCTTGGCCATGGGTTGGACGGCCACACCCTCCAAATTGGGCCTTTATTTCTCTTTTTTTTTTTCTTTGAGCCCAATTGGTTATAAGCCTCGTTTTTGTAATTCCCGAAACTAATTTCCAAAATTCCAAACTTGCCCTTGGCCTTCCACCGTACTTCCACACCAATATTTTTCATGAGCAACACACACATACATTAATTCAAATCAACACTTGACCTTATTCCTTATAAATCAAGGTTATTTCCAAATTTTCAAATACGCAAAAATGCCGGATGTAACATCCTTCCCCCCTTTAGAACATTCGTCCTCGAATGTTAAATTAGCCTTATAGGTCTTACAAGCAATTTGGGGAAGGTTCTTTAGGGGACAGTACGTATAAATCATTCACTGATTAAAACAATCAACTGCAGAATTTAAATTACCTGGTGGTACATCCTGCGGTGCCTCGGGACCTGGTCTTCCACCCAAAGGCATAGATACGATGTGCCCCGTACCGGTATTAGGTGCTCTACCTCCGCCCCTACCCCGGCAGGAAGAAGTCCGAGGTCTGTCTCGGGGGGCTCTCACCGAGGGTGACGACGCGCTACCGATTTCCGGAGCAAGATGGCCCACCCCCGTGGACACTCCCCCCAGCATAGTGCGTCGGATCGCCACAAGTATAACACACACCTCGTCGGCATTGTCCCACATGGCGTCTCCCACAAGTCGTACATCGAGGAGGGGCCATCGCCTCTTGCCCCGACCAAGCCTGCCGCCGAGAACCCGGCACATAGGGGAGATTTTATCTTTGTCTAGGAAAAGCCTCCCTATCCCGCCGCGACCTCGAAAGCGCGAAGACGCTAGACCGGGGTCTGCTCTCTGCGGTAGAACCTTTATTCGGCCCTCCGACCTGGCCCTCTTGGGCCGACCGCTGCGCTACCCCCGCCCCCGAGGCGCCCTCCCGCCGACGCTTCCGATCTTCGACCCCCGGGCATAAGCTTGAACACGAGCTATATCCATACCGGTCGCATGGCAACCGCCATACAAGCCTCCTATAACTCCGCTCTAATCCTCTCACGTAGTGATGGATCCTATCCTCCATATCCTGCACCAGAGAAGGGGCATATCTCGCCAAGGAATTAAACTCTACACTATACTCTCTAACAGACATGCTACCCTGCTGCAAGTGAAGAAACCGGTCAACTCTTGCCCGCCTCAACTCAGGTGGCATATGATGGCGCAAGAAGGCATCTGAAAATTCCTGCCATGTCGGCGGAGGGGCATCCCTCCCTCGGATAACTTCCAGATCGAAACCAAGCTAATTTATGCCCCGTAGCCTATAAGAGGCTAGGCTCCACAGTACTCCGTAGCTGACGCCCTCATTATGTCTAAAGTACGCTGCATGCCATCTATAAACTCCTGGGGATCAGCATTTGGGTCCGTGCCCTTAAATTCTGGGGGATTTAGGGTAAGAAAATCTCGGGCCCTGGCACTAGCGGCTCTATCTGGGTATTCGTGGCCCCTACTCTGTTGCCCAACCTGAGTAGTAAGTATCTGGGTTAGCAAACGTATAGCATCCTTCATCTCTTATTTCGGTTCTCGGGATATCCGGCTCGGTGCAGGAGCCGGAGGCACCGTGCAGGTGGCCGGAGCCGGGGCCGGGTCACCGCCTTCTCGAGCCCCTCCGGCGAGGAAGTAGGAGATCCCGGGACCGAACGCGTATCCCGGTGTAAGCCCCGAGCTCGGTAGGCACTGGGGGCTTGGTCGCTCGCTCATCCACGCGCGGCCTTGCTCTTTGAGCCGCCGTCACTTTACCCTTCTTAGGTGGCATCGCTGAAATCATACAGATCATTAGATTAGGGACTTTATGTACAACACCGCTCTATACGCACGATCTACACCATGAAAGAAAGAATGACACCCTATTAATGTCTCGTAGCTTCATGTTTATAGATGTGGTGCACAACACACCGATAAACAAGACTCTACTAGACACGAAGCCCGCGAACATGCCGAGGACCGACCGCCTCGATACCACTTTGTCACACCCCAACCTTCGTCAGGGTGTGACGGGCACCCGACTCTCATCAGAGTCGAGCGAACCCTTAAACGTCGACTCAAAAAAAATTTCTTTTAAAACGGGAATTGAAAATTGTAAATGAAATACCAAAATCGACACGTGGCTCAAGGCACCTCAAAACATGATATATACATACATACGACATAAAACAAGGCGAGCCAAAAGGCCTCTCGCCCTTTCGTACAACAAAATAGTGGTGGACAAGGCCAAACAAGAACCACAACTCCCACGCCTCGTTGGCACTTCTAAAGAGTATGACCCGCAAATATATACACAGACTCCTACCAAAACAGGACAAGCCTCGGAGCAAATGGAGGGTCTCGACTCCCGCGTCGATTCCCCTAACTAGTCGGGATCGCCAAATCGCGCGCCCGTGACGCGGGCATGAAACGCGGCCGAAGAAAGGGGTCGGTACGAATATATGCGAATATGTAAAAGTAAAAATAAATAGATAATAACCACCGCGCAATTTAAGAGGGAAGAAATCACATACAACCCAATACCGCAACCTTCGCTTAAGAGAAGACATAAGTAGATGTACGAGTCGCAAACAAGCCTTAAGTAAATAATCGCAATCCAACTAACAAATCCGTAATAAGTAATGTAATCTAGAACATTTCTCCTAAAGAAGTAATACAAGTACATCACACGCGCCGCTTCCGGCAAAATAATAATAACAATAACAATAATAGCCCCTTCGGCAGCGCTTCCGGCTCGATATCAATAATGGCCCCTTCGGCATTGCCGCTTCCGGCATAATAATGAAGATAGCCCTTCGGGCATCGTCGCTTCCGCAATAATAAAGATAGCCCCTTCGGGCATTGCCGCTTCCGGCATAATAATAAAGATAGCCCCTTCGGCATTGCCGCTTCCGCATAATAATAAAGATGGCCGTAACGACCCATTTGGTCGTTTAGCACTTTTAGGCATAATATTCCTAAAACACCCTTTTCGTGGTCAAATCTTGTCGTCTATAGTCCGCGATAACGGGTGATTCGGTTATTTAATTGACGAGTTTTAGTCCTCATTTGACATGCGAGGACGAATGTTCTAAAGGAGGGGAGAATGTCACACTCCATAATAATCCTTGCTACTTGTATTAAAACAAGAAAGAATGAGTTAATAAGGTTCAAGGAAAGTTAATCGAGTTAGTAAGAATATCGTTATAAATATGGTTGTCTTAAGTATCTCGAGGTGACCTCGGTAACCTAAAGGATTTGAAATCGCGTTATGAGTATGTATATGAGGTAATGTGAGTGACCTTTTAAAGTATTTGAGATTATTAGTAATGATATAGAAGATGGACAAAAGATAGGAATATACTTTTTCGATTGGAGTTTCGTCGAAGCTTTGTGAGTTCTACTTATGGTTATTGTGATTCTACGGACCCTTCGAGACATGTATATGAATTATTATGGATGTAAATGACTGTGTATATGTATGTATAAGAGGTTACATGAGGATGGAAGAGGATTAGAAGTTAAACGAAATGAATCGGAACAATTTCAAGTAAAATCTCTGACCCGATTTTAGCCTATATTGTAGGAGGCATATCTCCTAGTATATGAGGAGTTTTAAGGTGTTTCAAAAGCCTAAAATTAAGTTCATCGAGTCTAGTTTGCAACGCAACAAACAGCTCGTCAAAATGATATCGTGGGGGAGGAGATATGGATGATTCAAGTCGGGCTGAGTATTAAGACTATCTCAAGATACAAAGTAGAGACTTTAACTTCCGATTTCGTTTGAAGTCACAATTTATCTACAAATTTTGTTGGTATAGAAGCATTAATGGAAATTAGGAACTACTTAATCGTGGTGTTAAGTTAAAATTAGTGGCAACAATGAGCCAATATGAACATTAACATGCCATGTCCAAAAGATGACTCAAAGTCATCTTAAATAAGACTACTATGGGAGACATACAAATATACATTTAAATGTGATTCATCCACTACACTTACATTATATTGTGGACAACCAAATTGAAAGAAAGGAGTGTGGAATTCAGCCAAGTGACTGAAAATAAGGCATCCATGTGAAGCATGCATTTGAATATTTAAGCATCTACTACTTTATGAAAGTATACATTATTTTAGGAAGACCCAACATGGTGGAGGGATCATTTCACATTAAATATTGCTCATTCATCTTGGCATAATTACAATGGACAAAGGATGGTGTATGAATCATTCACCACACATACAATTGTCTTGTAAACAATTGAAAAGAAAGAAGAAAGGAGAAACAAGAAGGTGAGGCTTGGCCACACTTGGCCTAAAGTTGTAGAAAAAAATGGAATTTTAAGTGTAAAGTTAATGGAGTGACTCATGCCATAAGTGGAGCATGTGACCAACTTGTAGGCATCAAAGTTGAACCAAATAATGACTAAGGAATCAGCCATTACATTCATTTCAACTTCACAACAAAGAAAGAAAACCTAGAGAGGGAAAGAGGAAGCTTTTCGGCCAAGGGGCTGATTTTTGAGCCCTTTGAGTCTTGATCCAAAAATTATTTTCCAAGGTGTTTCAACCCTTTAGAAGGTCCCTAAAACGTGAAGATAGTCTTTGGAGCAACAAGAACCATTTCCATCTCAAGTCACCAACTCTAGCCAAGTAGAGAAGTCAAGTTGTCAAGGTAAGATCTAACTTTCTTTTCATGTATTAAGGGTGATGTAGATGTGTGAATATAAGTTGTATGCATGAAATAAGGTGTGTTGATGTTGGAACATGATGGTAGTTATGGGGTTATATGTGTTGATGTTGAAGTATGGTTGTAACTTGACGAACATGAATCGCGATGCATAAAATCATGAAAGTTGGTGTTGGAATGTTAGTTGGCCGTAGGGACTGTTTTGGTGGAATTAATGGACTGATTTTCTTTAATAAATATGGTTGTTACTATCATAGATCTCATGGTAAAAAGAATGAAAAGAATTGGAAGGTTAAAGGTGAAGTTATGTTAGTATGAAAATGGTTGAATCTATGATTTTATGTGAGCGATGTTGAAGCATGGTGTAGCCGTGTGTGGACTGTTTTGTGAAGAAGTTAGTGAACTGTTTTTACTTGATATTTTGATTGTTATTATCATGAATTTTATGATGGAAATGAAGGTGTTTAATGGTTGGAGTTGAAACTAAAGTCATTTGTGAGTTGTTATAAGGATTATAAAAATGACGATATAGCGTAGTTGCGTATGAATTGATGTTGTACTTGTCGTGTGGATAGCTGGTCATAACTTACTGAAATTATATGAAAAGAAGACATGAAATGATGTATAAAAATCGCATGTGGTTGGCTTAGTATGTTCAGAACGTTTGCAAGAATTCGAACATCGTTATGTTGTCGGTTAGAGACTGCGTTTTGGACATGTTGTGGTAGTGGACTGTTTTGGACTTGTGTTTTCATTAAGTTGGAAAGAATAATTATAAGTTAAGAGTATACATCATATTGTATGTTGGATGGGCTGTTATAAGTTGTTACATGCAAACGTTAAGGCTACAAACTAATAAAAGTAACTTGAGAATGTCGAAGCCGTATGTGAATCGTTATTGCATGTTATGAATGTGGGCTGTTTAGAATATTGTGTGGGCTGTCCGGATTGGTATTGAACACATAATTATTGATGTTGTATTGGTAGTATGTGGTTGGTTTAGATACAAGAGAAAACATCGCCTAAACATCTAGAAAGGAGTTACTAACGTTAGAATACGTTTGAATCTCCGTAGCTTAATCATAGTTGTTGGCGTCTTAATATAGGTTGAAGTATTATTGGGTAGCGTACACATATTGTGTGACGAATAAGCACTAAAGACCTTGTCCGATCGGAAGCACTTCGAAGGAAAAAGCTTTGGCGTGAAAGTTCGTGACACATTCTCGCATTGAGGTAGGTTACGGTTTACTTTATGTCTAGACTCTGGTTAGCGAAACGTATGTAAATAGTAGTGATTGACGGGGAAAGCATGATAGGCCTTCGGGCATGGTGTGGAGGTAAATTCCATCTAGGTTGGTATTACCAGCTGTTATGTGGGCTTGTCGCCATTATTGTGATACTGTTATGTGGGCTTGTCGCCATTATTGTAATACTGTTATGTGGGCTCGTCGCCATTATTACGATATTGTTATGTGAGCTGTCATTGTATTGTGATTTCATGTATTTGATATAATTCTCTCTCTCTTGTTCTCCCACTGGTCATATGGAAAAGGAAGGTTATTACTGAGAATTGAATATTGAATTGCAATTCCTAGTATGAATCTATGGAACCTATGATTGCGGTGATTATTGAGGTTGATTCCATGCGAGGCATGCATCCTATATTCTATGTGCTATGTGATGTAATTATCACCTAGTTGTATCTTTATCACATACTAGCTCCCTCACCTTATGAAAGGGAAGGGTAATATTGATGATTGAGCCGTGGGCAATAATATGACTTGTACTTGTTTATTGCATATTGGTGATATAGTTGAGACTGATATCATGCATGACATGCTTTCATATTACTCTTATGTTGTTATAATGGTGAGGAGAGTGATTGAGAGACTCCGAGGTCTTTGCCGGAGAGGGTAAAAGAGAGATGAGTGTTTGTTGCCCGAGGTTTCTTGCCGGGAACGATGGAGTGTCCGATGCCCGAGGTCTTTGCCGGGATCGTGAGAGTGTGCTCGTGATCCGAGGTTATATTCCGGAGCGAGTGGTACATGGACTTCGCGGGTCCCCCATGGGTCATGACTATGAGGCATTGCCATAGCATGTGTGTACGGGAGTGGAGTGTGAGAGGTGACTACTGCATTGCATAACATTTTCATAGCACGACATTGCATTGCATAGCACTCCATTTGAATGGTCATTCATGTCATTGCATGGCACATTCTCTGATTGATTCTTGATTTGTGAATTACTGAGTTGTTGTTTGCGAGTATTTATTTTAAAGGCTGGATGGAATCGAGGTTTATAGAATTCTCCCTAGGCTTATAATCGAGAGATATTGAGATCCCCGTGACTATCGTTAATGCAAGACTTTCTCATGTGCTAGATGTGTGACCGTGTTTGATTACTTATCCGCTTACTTGTTAGTTGCTTCTTGTTTATATGCGTGAACTAACCATTGTCGCCTACGATACCTACGAGCCTAGTGTTGTGCTCATACTATTTTGCTACACTCCTTCCGGGGAGTGTAGAGTTATTTTCAGTGATGTTCGGAGTCTCACGACCGTTTCGAGGCATTCGTCAAAGACGTTTGGGTGAGCTATTGCAACCCGCAGTCTCTCCTTAGATTTCGTTGTTCTCTATCCTTAAACGAAGTCGTATCCAAGCTTGAGTCCGTTATCTATTCAAATTGTAAACTTCTTAGAAGCTCTTGTATGAGTCTAGACCAGATTTTGGAAATTTCTTATAATAAAAGTATTTATTCCGCATGTTATATCAAATTAAGGTAGTTATCTGAAGGGTTCGCCCACCAGGGAGGGTTAGTGTGGGTGCCCGCATGATCCATGATTTGGGTCGTGACACCTTCGGGCATAATAGTAATAATAAAATTTCACACCCCCTTCGGAGTGGTTTTAAAAATTAGTTTTAATAAAATACCGCACTCCCTTCGGAGTGGTTTTTGAAAGTTTAAATAATAAAATATCACACTCCTTCGGAGTGGTTTGAAAATTAATTTAAAAAAAAATCGTCCAATAGTTAGGACAATAGCCCAAAAATTTCCCTTCAATTGTGGTACAAAATAAATCAAGTAAAACGATAGGCGGGGAATCCGGGAATAGTGGGCCCGCCCCGGCCAATGGAGGTGGCGTACATGGGACATGCCTAGAGAACCTCATAATATCATTAATAATTGGTTTGGGAGTAGTCGGATTGGATTCGGACAAGTTTTAGACATTTACGGCCAAACTAGTCAATTGTGACCTATTTGGTTCAATTCCATTGAATGAAAACGCTCCAACTTTAGGTGTGAATCCGGAGATAGGATTGACCCAAAGGGTCGAAACCGAAGCCAGCACACCTAGATCATTCCATGAAAAGGAAATAGAAGGCTTTACATACCTTATTCGCGTCTTACGCTCGTCCGAGCTCCACTCCCTTTCGTCGAATAACGCAAATGGTCACCTTTACCGATTACTATTCATGAGAGTTAGCATTTCAATCTTGGTTTCTATTTGGCTACCGAAATTTCGGCAAAGACTTCCCCTATAAATACGACACCCCCGAGATTCAACTCGGCTCAAAACAACCAACAACAACCCAACAACAACATCAATAATATTAACAATCACAACATAACACAACTAATCAACTTTCCGACCTAATGCAATAGTTTCAATTCCAACTTCACACTTCCAATTTCATGTCAACGTTCTCATATTTATTTACTAATTCAAGACCATTCAAATACATTTCAACACATTCCTCAAAATATACAAGTTTTCCATAAAACCATAATTCATCCCAACTTTCCACAATTGCATCAAAATTACAAAATTGCATTGACATCTTCCGAATTCATTCACAACAACATAAATTCACACCTTAGACCATTACTTCCACAATTATATAAAAACCACATAAAGTCATATAATTTCCCATAACGACATACATGCCAACTTCAACACCAACTCGAATCGCTAAGCCTTTATTTACGTCACAAGGGTCACAACAACACAATTAACGAACTAAATAAAATCAAATTCACTCTTTTTCCTACCACTTGGCTCACGGCCAAACACACCCTTCCCACACACACACGCCATGCATCCACACGTCACACTTCCATAATCCCCATTCAATTTTAATCATCATAACATATAAATTCATTCCATAACATAAAACATAAGAATCTTACCTTTTTCTTAAAATTTCAACTTTCCGCAAACGGAGTTCTTTCTCCAACCCAATTATACTACGCCGAAGAGCACCTCAAACTTGTTAAGAATTCACAAAGGACAAGATTTTTGGATCAAGGATGGAGGCTCCAAAATTTTTCTTCTTTCTTTCTCCTTTTTTTTTCTATGGCCGAAGGCCTTTCTTTCTTTTTTCTTGATTTTTCTTTCAACTTCTTGAAGTTTCATGCACCTTGACTTGCTTATATAATTTTAGCACATGGATAATTAATTAAATTCCCATGGGCTTGGCCATGGGTTGGACGGCCACACCCTCCAAATTGGGCCTTTATTTCTCTTTTTTTTTTTCTTTGAGCCCAATTGGTTATAAGCCTCGTTTTGTAATTCCCGAAACTAATTTCCAAAATTCCAAACTTGCCCTTGGCCTTCCACCGTACTTCCACACCAATATTTTTCATGAGCAACACACACATACATTAATTCAAATCAACACTTGACCTTATTCCTTATAAATCAAGGTTATTTCCAAATTTTCAAATACGCAAAAATGCCGGATGTAACAATTGGTCACATTTACCAAATATCAATTATCAAGCTTTAGGAATTCAATCTTAAACCAATACTTGTCTACAGAAATTTGGGCAGCATTTCCCCTGTAAATGCGCCATCCCCGAGAATTTCAACTCGGCCAAAAATACAACAACAAACCCGAGAATTAAACTCGGCCACAATATCAACAATTATTCCAATAAATCCAACAATTAATTCAAGACATATTCTAACATTAGTAATCTTCCCTCTACATAGTTCATCAACATACCATTCACTACATATCTCGTGCTAATTCCAATGCTCATACATTCATTACTAACTCAAGATCAACCAAACACCATTCAAAAGCATTTTGTATCATTCTACAACATATACAAATTTTCCACCAAGACCATAATCCATCCGAAACCTCCAATTTTCAACATAACTATTCACAACACATTTTTATCTTCCAATTTCACTCACAACAACAACAACAATTTGCATCTTACTACATCATTCTCATAATTACATAAACTATAATGAAATCACATACTTTCCAATAACAACTTAACAACAATTTCCTCATGCCAACTAGAACCATTAACCTTCCATTTTCATCACAAGGCTACAACAACACAATTAACTTACTAAATAATTTAATTCATATCCCCCCTCCAACTTGATGCACACGGCCAACACATCCATATCCACAACACACAAGATTTTCATACTTTTCATTCATTTCTACATACTATAACATATATAACCTTCCATAACATAATAAGAACATGAAATGCTTACCTTTTTCTCAAAACTTCCACTTGCCACTAAAGTTGTTTCCTTGCCAAAATAATTATACCATGTTGAAGAGAGTCTTGCACTTAGTATAGATACATGAAGAAACAAATCTTTGAATGAAGATTGAAGAGCTTGGAAATAATTTTTAATTATTTTTTTTTTTTCCATGGGAGCCGAACTTGGCCCTTTCTCTTTCTTCATTCTTTCTTCTCTTGAAACTTCATGAACTTGTGGGAGATAGTATGCATTATATATTCTTTCCTCCACTTATCTTTATTTATAAATAAGTCCCTCAAGAAAGAATATGGTCACATGGCCCTTATTTCTCTTTCCTAAATCTTCTAGAGATTTCCTTTCTTTTTTTTTTGAATTTGCATCAAAGATGACCAATTATTTTTGTCATCATCCTTCCTTTTTCTTTTTACATGGCACTTTTGGAACTTTCATTAACCCTTTGGTGAAATTCCCATTTTTGCCCCTCGACTTTTCTCAATTTTACCATTTTGCCCCTAGCCTTCCACATTATTTCCATTGGCCATTTTGCAAATTTGTCTCCTTACCCATGGCCTTTCCTAATATTTTCATACTGCCAATGTTCATAAATAATATTCCTACCAACTCGTACATTAAAATAATTCTTGAAAATGATCTTGTCCTTAACTTACCACGACTTTCTCGAATTATCCGAATGTATGAAATACGGGATATAACAATTGTAAATCCAAAAACTACGATACCCTATATATAAGGGCAACATATTCAAATTCTTTCCACAAAATGATATGCAATTTAAAAAAATGATAGTCTCTTCTCGCGAGAATAAACACTAAATAGACAGTTCCGGCAAATACTCATACTTTGAAATTCGAAGGTCAACCGTATAGTACAGATCCTTAATACTGGGGTGCCTAACACCTTCCCCAGGGGATCACCAGAACCCTTACCTAGAACTCTAGATTACGAAGGATTTTTCACTGTATTTGAATAAACCCTTCACCCCGATTTTCCTTATTTCGCTCGATCATATGAAGTCAGGCATCGAGTTCCGTGTTACGCCTAGGCTATGGTTCAGGGCGTGACAAAGCTTGGTATCAGAGACTAGGTTCAAGTGTCTTAGGGAGTCTATCAAACCTTATCCTGTAGGGCCACTTTTATGTGTGTGAGGGCCCTACACATATAAACAGTTGACCACCAAGACATTCAGGATTGTGTCACATTTTTCATACTCTAGATCATGTAGTTAGAGCAATACTTTTAGGAATTCTTCTAACTCGTGCGAATAACGTATTTCAGAAATAATCTACGAAAAGAAAGTACACGAAGAGGACTTCGGAACCGGTCGAAAGGGCGTCGATGCGACTCAGAAGAAGACGTTCGAACTCGCATACCGTGTTCGGACCCGGCGGCCCCAACGTTACACCTCATTGTGCTTGAGATATGGATGTCAAGGGGAGCTATTTAGTTGCTCGCTTTGATTGTTGCTAATCGAGGCTCAACGTCGTGAAATGACTCCTAGCGTCGGTCTTAGTGGAGGATCTACTAGTTCCAAGACACAGAATTGCTTCGATTTACGAAACCTCCGGTGTTCGGGGACTAAGGCGAGAGGAGGATCCGCGAGAACTATATTGATGGGTCGTTAAGGTGTTCGCATTATGCATGCTACCGAGATAGAAGCGAAGAGAGTTTGGTGCTTTTCGATTCTGAGGATATGGCCCATAATATGGCATGAGTCATGGGATCAATCCCAAGGGGAAGATGTACTGCTTGCTACTTGGGATGAGATTACGGATGCTTTTCTGACCACTCCATGCCAATTGAGGTCGGGGAAGCAAAAGCTATTGGGTTTGAGAGACGAAATTGAGTTTGAGAGACGAAGACAGAATAACATGACAGTCTAAGAATATTATCACAAGTTCGTTTCATTGGCCAAGCATGCTTCCCATATGGTTCCCGATATGCGGGCCGTAGTTGGGAGATTTGTGCTTGGACTCAAATCTAATTTTCGTGGTGATGCAAATACAGCTGCTCAGAATAACAATATTACCACTGCTAAGGTGGTTGCTTTTGTGCAAGGTAATGAGGACCGAATAAAGGAAGAAGAAGCACTTCAGAAAGAGAAAGAGAGGGAAATCAGTAAATGAGCTAAGTCTGCAGATAACTTCAGTCATGGGGGAGGTGAAGGCAGAAAATTCTTTAAGAACAGGTCATTAGGACCTGCTCCATCTGCAGCTAGTGCCCCAGTCCTAAGGTTCAGGAATGATCACAAAAAATAGGGTTTTAGGCTAGTAGGCTCCTACTCTCAGGCTAGTGTGGGTCAACAGATTTATACTATTCGAGTTTGCAATAAGTATGGTAAGAGACACCCAGGTGAGTGTCGTTTGGGTATAGATGTATGCTATGGTTATGGCTAGCGGGGCCATTTTCAGAGAAATTATCCATCAGCTCGACAAGGTACAGGGGGTAATATGGCCCAGTCCACAAATTCAGTAGCTCCTCGTAATTCTCAAGCCCAACTGAAGCCTGGAGCTGCGAAGTCCGACAATACGGGCGGTGGTCAGAACTGTTTGTATGCGCTGGCAAGTCGTCAAGATACAGAGACACATGCATATGTTATGTGTACAATGGCGATTTTCACTTCGGCATCTATGCCTGCCCGACCCCTGGGTCCACCTTATTATATATGACCCTATTTGTTGCTAAGAAATTTAGGATTGAACCAGAAAGGTTGCATGAACCCTTTGAGGTGTCCACCCTAGTTGGGCAATCAGTTATAGCTAGACGTATTTATAGGAGTTGCCTAGTTTTAGTCTATCACCCCAGAATCGTCGCCGACTTAAAAGAGTTGGAGATGGTAGACTTTGATGTAATCATGGGTATGGATTAGTTATCTTCATGTTATGCCGCAGTAGGTTGTAGAACCAAAATAGTGAGATTTGAGTTTCCTAATAAACGAATCATAGAGTGGAAGGGCGATTCAGTAGTACCCAGGGGTAGGTTTTTATCCTATCTAGCACCTAGAAAGATGATTTCCAAGGGGTATATTTATCACTTAGTTCAAGTTAGGGATGCAAATGCCCAAACTCCAGCCCTCGAGTCTGTACCAGTCGTTAATGAGTTTCCAGAGGTCTTCCCAGAGTTCCTCTTCATCTGGAGATTGACTTTGGAATTAATCTACTTCCCAACACTCAGCCGATATCCATTCCTGCAGAATGGCTCCGGCGAAGTTAAACATTTAAAAGCCCGATTAAAAGATCTCCCTGATAAGGGATTTATTAGGCCTAGTGTTTCACCTTGGGGTGGGCCAGTCTTGTTTGTTCGAAAGAAAGATGGTTCCTTACGCATGTGCATTGACTACCGTCAGTTGAACAAGTATCCTCTCCCTACAATAGATGACTCATTTAATCAACTTTAGGGTGCTAGTGTTATTGCAAGATTGACCTCAGATCAGGTTACCATCAGTTAAAAGTTAAGGAAGGTGATATTCCTAAGACTGCTTTCAGGACCCGTTATGGTCACCTTGAATTTCTTGTTATGTCTTTTGGGTTGACAAATGTGCCAGCTGCTTTCATGGACCTTATGAACAAAGTCTTCAAGCCTTTTCTTGATTTATTCGTCATCGTCTTCATTGATGGTATTTTAGTGTATTCCCGTAGTGAGGTTGAACATGCAAAATATCTCGAGAATAGTGTTCGAGACACTTCAGGAATGTGAGCTTTACGCTAAATTCTAAAAGTTGAATTTTGGCTTAAGTCAGTGGCATTTTTAGGCCATTTAATTTTAGGTGAAGGTGTGAAGGTTGACTTTTAGAAAATAGATGTTGTAAACAATTGGCCCAGACCCACTTCAGTTACTGATATAAGCGATTTCTTGGGTCTGACGGGTTATTATAGACGCTTTGTGTCACGACCCGACTAGGGACCATGACGGGTACCCGGGGCTAACCACCGAGCACCACTCGTTCTATTACTCATTTGCTTTCATTCATACTCTTATACTCATAATCATAGAAAACTATTTTCATTAAAAAAAAATCACCTTATAAACATGAGCCCATTTATCAAAATAATATATATACATACATATGCTTATGAGGAGAAAGCCGAGACCATACTACCCACCATTGCGCATCTACGAGCCTCTACTAGAGTACTATACATATAGATGGGACGGAGGACCCCGTCATGCCCAAAACATACATACACATATATACCAAAAGAATAATCGATGGCACCTCCGGGAAATGGAGTGCTCTCAATCGACTAATAGCTCCTACGAGTCTGGATCGCCTCCCTGTCTACCTGTGGGCATAAACACGGCGTCCAAGGAAAAGTACATTAGTACGAAATATGTACTGAGTATGTAAAGCATGAGTAGTAACATAAGTAAACGTGAAGGACATCACAAAATGAAAGTTCAAATACCTTTTGAGATGTTTGTCATGCTTACTTTATCTTTTCCTAATGGTCGCGGAATGCACATACATATACATATCATAATACCGTATCTGCTCATACACATTAAACATTATCCGTATTCGGCCACGTAGTGGCTCGACAATACCCGTATTCGGCCGCGTAGTGGCTCGACAATATCACATACATGTCTTCCGTACCCGACCATAACGAGGCTCGGTATATCTCATCAACATCATTGCCATTACTACGGAAATCTTTTATTATGACATAAATCTCATAAGCTTATCATAACTTTTCATAGAGCATGCATTTGAATTAAGGACAATCTATGAAAATAATATCATATTCATTGCATGAACTTCATCAAAAAAAAAATCGTATGATAGGCTTTATAGACTCTAACTTAGACTCTTCATTACCATTATCGTATCTATGGAATATCTCTTACCTTTATCTCACATGAAAATCCTCTATGAACGTAGACTCATAATTTCTCCGGAACATTTGTCGTAGGACATGCATTAGAGCTCATAGACAATCTATAACAATATCGGGGTGACATAAGGTCGAGAACCCCCCATTACATTATGGAGTGATCATATTCTTCATATCTCACCTTGAAGGAATTAACATTTTAAGGTAAGTGTAACCCAACAAGTAACCTTAAGGGATCGTAAATAGGGTCATTAGATTGTAGAATCATCATATCGTATTTATAGCGAGAACTTTATGGAACTAGCATATCATGAACTTCAGAATCTTTAGACTTAAGCTCATCATCATCATTATCGTACTCCGTAATGTATCTCTTGTCTCATATGGCTATTCATGAACATAGAATCTTAGTTTCCGGAATGTAGGAAAATGCATGGAGAAGGAGAGGAAATCATGCCATAAGATTCATGCCTTAGAAAAAAAGGACTAGCCTCACATACGTTTGTCGTTTAACTATTCTATTGCTTGTTCGTTCTCCTTTAATGCTCACGTCTTTACCTTGAGAGAATTCGTATCGACATTAGCTAAACAATCATAAGAACGTGCTTACTAAAGCTAGAGAAAATTGGTCAGCATTTCCTTTGTTTATACTACTTCCTCCATATTCCATATAAACTCCTAAACATTCATAACAACAATTACAACAATCGTCATCATTTGCATTATCCGCATTTAGCAATTCCACTTCAAATTCTCCATAATCATGACCATAGTTCACTATCACGTTCTTTCACATACAATACTCATTTCATGTTCTAAATGTCATTCATAACCTACTTACAATCACAACATATCCATTTTCATGATTCATTCCAACTACTACTCAACAATGACACTATTCCTACATTTATGACCCATTTTCTATATTCTTCTATAATCCAAGTGTTTCAACTTTTCAATACTTTAAATAACATAAAAAGATCATGAAACTTACCTTAGATAGTGTAGGAACAACCCCTGAGTGGCAACACTCTTCTTACACCGAAACCCTAGTTCACTTCTCTTCGGATTTCTTGGCTTAGATGACTTTAATGTGTTTCACACTCTTGATTTGTGTTTGTTTGATGAAGTTGATCATCAAAGGACGTCAGTACGAAATATGTACTGAGTATGTAAAGCATGAGTAGTAACATAAGTAAACGTGAAGGACAACATAAAATGAAAGTTCAAATACCTTTTGAGATGTTTGTCATGCTTACTTTACAATACCCGTATTCGGACACGTAGTGGCTCGACAATATCACATACATGTCTTTCATACCCGGCCATAACTAGGCTCGGTATATCTCATCAACATCATTGCCATTACTACGGAAATCTTTTATCATTACATACATCTCATAAGCTTATCATAACTTTTCATAGAGCATGCATTTGAATTAAGGACAATCTATGAAAATAATATCATATTCATATAGCATGAACTTCATAAAAAAATATCGTATGATAGGCTTTATAGACTCTAACTTAGACTCTTCATTACCATTATCGTATCTATGGCATATCTCTTACCTTTATCTCACATGAAATCCTCTATGAACGTAGACTCATAATTTCTCCGGAACATTTGTCGTAGGACATGCATTAGAGCTCATAGACAATCTATAACCATATCGGGGTGACATAAGGTCGAGAACCCCCGATTACATTATGGAGTGATCATATTCGTCATATATCACCTTGAAGGAATTAACATTTTAAAGGTGAGTGTAACCCAACGAGTAACCTCGAGGATCGTAAATAGGGTCATTAGATTGTAGAAACATCATATCGTATTCATAGCGAGAACTTTATGGAACTAGCATATCATGAACTTCAGAATCTTTAGACTTAAGCTCATCATCATCATTATCGTACTCGTAATGTATCTCTTGTCTCATATGGCTATTCATGAACATAGAATCTTAGTTTTCGGAATGTCGGAAAATGCATGGAGAAGGAGAGGAAATCATGCCATAAGATTTATGCCTTAGAAAGAAAGGACTAGCCTCACATACCTTTGTCGTTTAACTATTCTATTGCTTGTTCGTTCTCCTTTAATGCTCACGTCTTTACCTTCAAGAGAATTCGTATCGACATTAGCTAAACAATCATAAGAACGTGCTTACTAAAGCTAGAGAAAATTGGTCAGCATTTCCTTTGTTTATACTACTTCCTCCATATTCCATATAAACTCCTAAACATTCATAACAACAATTACAACAATCGTCATCATTTGCATTATCCGCATTTAGCAATTCCACTTCAAATTCTCCATAATCATGACCATAGTTCACTATCACGTTCTTTCACATACACACACAATAATCATTTCATGTTCTAAATGTCATTCATAACCTACTTACAATCACAACATATCCATTTTCATGATTCATTCCAACTCTTGCTCAACAATGACACTATTCTACATTTATGACCCATTTTCTATATTCTTCTATAATCAAGTGTTTCAACTTTTCAATACCTTAAATAACATAAAAATATCATGAAACTTACCTTAGATAGTGTAGGAACAAGCCACGAGTGGCAACACTCTTCTTACACCAAAATCAGTTCACTTCTCTTGATTTCTTGACTTAGATGACTTTAATGTGTTTCACACTCTTGATTTGTGTTGGTTTGATGAAGTTGATCATCAAAGGACGTCAGTACGAAATATGTACTGAGTATGTAAAGCATGAGTAGTAACATAAGTAAACGTGAAGGACAGCATAAAATGAAAGTTCAAATACCTTTTGAGATGTTTGTCATGCTTACTT
>NW_026714225.1:0-23420 GCF_029784015.1 Lycium ferocissimum
ATGTATGATTTGTATTTCGTATTTAAGTATTTCGGTATTTGGGTTATTATGCTCACGTCTGTATACCTTAGCGATTATGATTTCGTTTCGCACCTTCGGCTTTGCATACTCGGTACATATTCCCATCGACCCCCTTTTCTTCGGGCCGCGTCTCATCCGCTTGGTACACCCAGATGGTGAAGACTTTAGTAGGAGACATTCCGGTTTGGATTAGCGAAGAGCTCCATTTCCTCCAGTCCGCCGAGTCGAATGTTTTTGTACGGTATACGAGGATTACGGTAGAGACTTTGCGAACGGTGTCGTGTGTGTGATATGTCAGTTTTGTAAGCGGCCATGTAAGCCGATGTATTATTGTGCATTATGTTACGGATTTGTTATGATTACGAATTTAATTTGATTTAAAAAAAAAAAAAAAGACAAATAGTTTATTTGTTCTTTGAAAAATTTTCAGTACGTGCTTATGTTCCGTTTTGTGGGCCCAGTATGATTATGAGTATTATGTGAGTCAGTGGGTTCGCTCGGTCCTAGGTAAGGGTCGGGTGCCCATCATACCCTATCGAATTAAGGGTGTGACAATGTTACAGAGCCCTTATGTTTACAGATAGTGTTTAATTGGAAACGACAAAAGATTTTGGAAAGTTTTACTATGTATTTTATTTTTGTTTGATCTAAGAATCCAAAAAGAAAGTATGTATGTAGTAAGAGTCGTCGGGTTCGCTCGGCTCCCGAATGTGGGTCGGGTGCCCATCACACCCTAGTAAGATCGGGGTGTGACAAAGTGGTATCGAGCGGTGTCGGTCTAAGGGTTGTGCAAAGTCGTGTCCGGCAGAGTCACGTTTACGGGTGTGAAGCCGGCCACATTTATAAACGGAGGTACCGCGGGGCATCAGTGGATTGTTGACCTTCTTTCTCGCTCCCGTGATCGTGCGATAGAGCCAAGTCATAAGAAATAAGATTTTCCTATATAAGCTTCGTACGTACGATGGAAGAAAGCGAGTGACGCTATGGAAGGCCATAGAGGTAAGTCCTAACGTAAATATTCGTCACCGAAATTGGAAGCAGGATGGCCGGAATGTGTCATAGGGCCGTATGTTGCGAGGTGTTATCGATATTTGCGACTTACGTATTTGAAATAGTAGGCATGGTAAAGGAGATCCCGCCAGTAACGGATTTGTTTAACGGGAAGAAGCGCGAAAAGGAAATACGATAAACGAGCAATAAGTGAGGTGCGACGTTTCAGAGAGGTTATGGATCTGGCATGGCGATAAAGGTACGATCACTATCCTCGAAAATTTGGAGGTCCAGGACAGGAAATAGTCGTGTACACAGGTGGAAAGTGAACATCAGGAAGGGAAAAGGGTAAAATGGTAATTGTAAAAGAATAACGTGTTACGAAAATGTTCGAATCGTAAGGCTTTAATTTGCTCCGGATTAGGTAATAAAGGTCATACGAAAGTGGACGCGAATATATCGCATTAAGGCACCGATTCCACCAAAGTTTTGAGGTTAAGCGTGCTCGGTGAGAGTAATTCTATGATGGGTGACCCCGAGAAGTATGCGAGAAATTCGATATATTCGTACCTAAGAGACAAATGAGAAGTTAGGGTAGCCTAAGGGAAACTAGAGCATATGGAATGGTTGGAGACCATAAGAGGACGCGTAGGACGAGGCGTACTTGCTCGGTCAAGAGACGAGGAAGTGCATCACGGTTTTGGAATTAGGGTAGGCTTGAACGTAGTTGGAGATATTTTGTGGGTTAGGTGATAGTATATATATATATATATATATATATATATATATATATATATATATATATATATATATATATATATATGAAGGTGTAGGATATCCCATATATGATTGTATCAGTGGACATGTGAGTCCCAGCAATCGAAGCTACGGTATAAAAGGTATCAATCGAGTAAGGGTGCCGAAGTTCGAGAGACAGCAAGAGTAAATGGTACAAGTGTTGCAAAGTAAGCTGTTACTATTCTACTATAGGTTGAGATTGGAAATTCTAATGTGACGTTAGTTGGAAAAGAGAGAGAGTGAGTAGATAGAAAATGAAGAGATTAAAGCTCACGGAAGGGGGTGAAAGGTAGGAAACCTCAGTAAGTGGAGCTCCTGAGGGAAATTACCAGCAAAGCGCGAGACTATTTGAGTAAGAAATCGAAGTAAGCATGTGAAAAGGGGGATAGAGTGTGGTAAAAGAAGACAGGAGAGAAATATATGGAATTCGAGAACTAATTGCGACAAGGGGGCTAAAGGAATAGTAACCGTGATAAGGAAATATGAAGTAAGAGAAGGAATGACTAAGTTTAGTGACGATGTTATAAGACTTCGGAATTGAAAGGTATATAAAGGTAAGGGGTCGACATTGCCGGGTGGTAGTTGAAGGTGTGGAATAAGAATTCATGTGAGGTCCGAGGGATTTGATCTTAGCGGAAATAAAATAAAATGGAGGGAGCGTGCATAAGAGACCGCTCGGCTATAGCATCACAAATATAGTTAAAGACCTGATGAATAAGGATGAAGAGAGAGCGAAAATTGTAAGGATTCTGTGCTAAGAACCAAAAGTAGCGGAACACTTGCGAAATATGGACGTACAGCTACAGCACCGACGCGCAGTTAAAGAGGAATTATGAGCAAGTGAGTTACGCAAGTGAAAAGACGAATAATGGACGAAACGGTATGGAAATGGGGACAAAATGATGACATAGGCAGAAAGTAAAAGAAAAACTTAGGATTAGAAGTTTCGATATATTAGACACAAGAGTAGGAAGGAAGCCGAGGAATAAGGTATAGACGAAGACTTCATAAAAGGATCGTTGGCATATAAGGAACCCCTTAAAGGGGGGAGGATGTATTATGGGCTTCAAGTCCAAATGAAGGGAACTCATTAGCCTGGAGCCAGAGGTTAAAGCATATCGGTGTCACACCCCGACCTTACTAGGGTGTGATGGGCACCCGACTCTCCTCAGAGTCGAGCGAACCCTTAGACATTCGCGTAATAAAACCCCGCCATTTCGAAAACTTCTTAAAACATGGAACTTTTCAAACAACAATCATTATCTCGAAAATACATACTCTTTTAACATTTACAAATTATTCGCACTTCCCGACGCACTATCCACGGGACACCTCGCGAAGTCTCTAGGATGTACAAATACCATAACATAAGTACTCGACACGGCAACACTCCGAACCGAGATGGAGCTCGCCAATCCCACCGGAACGGCTCTAGCAAAGTCTTTTACTCGAAATCCAGGTGTACTCGCGTGGCATGAAACGCGGCCCCCGAAGAAAGGGGGTCGGCACGAAGAATGTACTTGAATATGTAAGGCGTTGACAAATAATAACCGCAACTTAATTTAAGAGAGAAGAAATCGCAAATCAAATTCAATACACACGACCTTTCGCCATTTGAAGAAGCATAAATATATATATATATGGGTCTCATGTAATCCCTAAGTGAATAATGCAAATGAACACACACATCTTAAGTAAAGGATGCAATCTAACCCGTGCGTCGCTTCCGACATTCAATGAAATAGTCCCTTCGGACGGCCGCTTCCGGCGTAGTAATAAAGATGGGCCCTTCGGGCATTGCCGCTTCCGGCATAATAATAAAGACGGCCCCTTCGGGCATTGCCGCTTCCGGCATAACAATAAAGATGGCCCCTTCGGGCATGCCGCTTCCGGCATAATAATAAAGATGGCCCCTTCGGGCATGCCGCTTCCGGCATAATAATAATCACGGCCCCTTCGGGCATTTTAGTAATGATAATGTAAACATAAGTAGTAAGTGAAATGAAATAGTAAAATCTCGCACCCCTTTCGGAGTGGTTTTGAAAAGAATAGCTCACTCAGACGTGAGCTGAGGCCATAGTGCTCCCGGACGTGAGTCGAGGCCATAGCACACTCGGTGATCGGTGAGGCCACGAACTCGCTCGGACACGGGACCGAGGCTATAGCACACACTCGGCATAAGCCGAGGCCACCGCACCCCTCTTCGAAGTGGTTTTAGAAAGTCTAAATATTAAAACCTCACACCCCGTCGGAGTGGTTTTAGAAAAATCAATTTTGTGTTCCTTTGTACAAAACTAGTTCTTTAAAAATCATCAGTGAACCACAACCGCGTTTCCGAAGCCATTTTTGGAAAATCGAGGTAATAATCATATTAGGAACATTGTCACACCACCACGTACATTATAGAACATAATGAGGTAGCTAAACAACTGGCCTTTGGTAGTCGGGTCCTACTCATGCAAGTTCTAAATGTTTGGGAGCTCTTCCATCATTTCACACAATTTCTAATTCAATTCTACTGAATGAATAGTAGTTAATTTCAATCTCGAATTTCTAAGAAAGGAATTGTCCCCGAGGCACATATTCAAGCTTACTACGTCTAAGACATGCCAAAGAAAGAAAGTGAAGCCTTACATACCTTTTCCGCCTCTTACGCTACTCCAAATCCCAGTTCAAGTTCGCCAAAATCTGCAATTTGGTCGCATTTACCGATTACTATTCATGAGACTTAAAATTTCAATCTTGCCTCAATACTTGTCTACCGAAATTTCGGCAGCATTTCCCCCGTAAACACACCATCCCGAGGATATAACTCGGCCAATTTAACAACAACAAACCCGAGAATTCAACTCGGCCAAACTATCAACAACAATGCCAACCATCATATCTCCAACTTCAACAATTTATTCAAAATACATTCCAACAGTAGTAGCTCCTTTTACATAATCAAACAACATTTCATTTATATCCAATTCACAATTGTTCACACATTCAAATACTAATCCGAAACCATTCAACAATATTCTAGAACACTTCGACAACCCGCACAATATTTCAAACGGTTCAACCAACCCATACACTACCCAAATTCTTTCAAATCCAACAAGAATAATTACAACACATTTTCTTTCTTCCAAATTCATAAACTACACCAACATTCTACATATTAGCAACATTATTCCTACAATTATAAGAAACCATACTAATGTCATATTAACTTCTTCCATAATCCGCAAACGATTACAACTTTATTTCAAGCCATTAAATCTTCATTTAACAACATGAAATCCACAACACAACAACAATCAAAATACTAAATAAAATTAGCTCATCATACCCCACCAAAACAGCCCCTATACGGCTACCACATCAACACCGACAAACGAATTTATATCGCTATTTCTTCCGTCCTAATCCGTTAAATCTTTAAATAAACTTGTTAACAATGGAAAGGAACCTTCATATTACCTTAAGTAGGAAGCCACCATGTTATCACTCTCCTCCTTGGTTGATTTTTAGCTCAAATTGAAGACAACGCAAAGATACAACACTTTTCCCTTCATGGGCTTCGGGATTCGGCGCTCGGATTTTGGTCAAAATTGGTTTTTCTTCTCCAAGGCCTTTTTTCTCTATCTCTCCAGAATTTTCTGGTTGTTCCAGATCTTAAAATGAGGAGGGAAGGGATGAAATATCACTTAAATAACATGGGTCATGGGCCTAACCCGGTTGGGCCCGAGTTGGGCCTAGCCCACCGACCTTTCGACCTTAAAACGTCCATATCTCCTTGTACCGATGTCACCTGGGAACCCACAACCTATGGTTGGAAAGCTAATTCAATTATATACAACTTCTATCTCTTGGTATTTTCCAAATTCCAAACTTATAATACCGTTTTTGCCCCTCGAAGTCAGGTCACCCGAAAATGTTACTTAAAAATATTCGTTTGAAGGGCTTCCACTTTGATTTGGCCCAAGGGTCCTTCATGAGTAGTGTTTAACTTTACATATGTGATTCATATAACTTGTCACATGTTCCAAAAAAAAAAAAAATCTTAACGTGTGGGCCCCACCTCGACTTACAAATAATCCGACGTTCAAAAATACGGGATATAACATCCTCCCCCCCTTTAGAACATTCGTCCTCGAATGTTCAACTGACCTCATGGGGTTTTGTAGCACTTCGGGTGGGGTTCCTTCTCTTTATGCCCATTCCTTATCCTTTACCTTATTCTCCTTGGCCCTTACACAAATCCTCAGTTTATGTCATAGGTTTCCCTTTTTGGTCTAATATAATATGGTCTCCCCCCCTTTAAGGGTTCTCTATATACCAATAGTTCTTCTTTTCAACTCTGTGCGCAACATAGCAAAAATTTCTTACCATAAGTTTTCCCTTCACTTTCTGTCGATACCCTCACATATGAGATATCATACATGTTCATATACATATACACATATAATTAGTATCAACTAACCTACAAAATACTTCCGTACACTATTCAAGCCTATCCAAATTTCGGAACCGTGACATACTTTCCATTTCTTCTTTAATCGAACTGTCGCGTGTTGCGTAGCCTTTTGTGGTCTCCAACCATCTCGTATATCCTAATTTCACTTAGGCTATTCTAATTTTTCATTTGTCTCTCACAACTAAATCTTTGAAATTTCTTGCATACTTCCCGGGTCACCCATCCCGAAATTGAGCCCCACCGAGCACGCTTAACCTCGAAACCTTGGTGGAATTTGTTGCCTTAATCTTTGGTATAATCACGTCCACTTCCTCGTATGTCCTTTACTACATAATGCGGAGCAAATCAAGGTTTTACGATTAGGGACATATTCGTAACACGTCCCTTCTTGTACAATAACCGTTTTGCCCTTTTCAGTCTTCTATATCACCTTCACAAATTCTTATTATTCAAAATCTGTACGCAGCAAATACCACAATACCTTACAGAGCATATGCCTACATATCACATTCTAGCCATCCAGGACTTTCTGTTTAAGGTAGCAGAACAAATATATCCAGCCTTACCTTTATGACCTCCCATGTCACCACTTGCCATTTTTCGCCGTATGTAAGGCTTACGTAAGGAATCTTATTTCCTGTGACTTGGCTCTATCGCACGATCTAAGACAGAAAGAAGGTCAACAATCCCTAGATGCCCCGTAGCCTCCTGTTTATAAATGTGGCGCGCTTCACACCATAAACAGGACTCTACCGGACACGACTTTGCGGACAACCCCTAGGACAGACACCGCTCGATACCACTTTGTCACACCCCGACCTTACTAGGGTGTGATGGGCACCCGACTCTCCTCAGAGTCGAGCGAACCCTTAGACATTCGCGTAATAAAACCTGCCATTTCGAAAACTTCTTAAAACATGGAACTTTTCAAACAACAATCATTATCGAAAATACATACTCTTTTAACATTTACAAATTATTCGCACTTCCCGACGCACTATCCACAGGACACGTCGCAAAGTCTCTAGGATGTACAAATACCATGACATAAGTACTCGACACGGCAACACTCCGAACCGAGATGGAGCTCGCCAATCCCACCGGAACGACTCCTAGCAAAGTCTTTTACTCGTCCGGGTGTACTGCGTGGCATGAAACGCGACCCCGAAGAAAGGGGGTCGGTACGAAGAATGTGCGAATATGTAAGGCGGTGACAAATAATAACCGCAACTTAATTTAAGAGAGAAGAAATCGCAAATCAAATTCAATACTGTGACCTTATTTGGAAGAAGCATAAATATATATATATATATGGGTCTCATGTAATCCCTAAGTGAATAATGCAAATGAACACACACATCTTAAGTAAAGGATGCAATCTAACCGTGCGTCGCTTCCGACATTCAATGAAATAGTCCCTTCGGACGGCCGCTTCCGGCGTAGTAATAAAGATGGCCCCTTCGGGCATTGCCGCTTCCGGCATAATAACAACGATAGCCCCTTCGGGCATTGCCGCTTCCGGCATAATAATAAAGACGGCCCCTTCGGGCATTGCCGCTTCCGGCATAATAATAAAGATGGCCCCTTCGGGCATGCCGCTTCCGGCATAATAATAATCACGGCCCCTTCGGGCATTTTAGTAATGATAATGTAAACATAAGTAGTAAGTGAAATGAAATAGTAAAATCTCGCACCCCTTTCGGAGTGGTTTTGAAAAGAATAGCTCACTCGGACATAGCCCCGAGGCCATAGTGCTCCCCGGACGTGAGGGCGGCCGAGGCCATAGCACACTCGGTGATCGGCCGAGGCCACGGCTCGCTCGGACACGGACCGAGGCTATAGCACACTGGGGCATAGCCGAGGCCACCGCGCCCTCTTCGAAGTGGTTTTAGAAAGTCTAAATATTAAAACCTCACCCCCGTCGGAGTGGTTTTAGAAAAATCAATTTTGTGTTCCTTTGTACAAAACTAGTTCTTTAAAAATCATCAGTGAACCACAACCGCGTTTCCGAAGCCATTTTTGGAAAATCGAGGTAATAATCATATTAGGAACATTGTCACACCACCACGTACATTATAGAACATAATGAGGTAGCTAAACAACTGCCTTTGGTAGTCGGGTCCTACTCGTAAGTTCTAAATTTTTAGGGAGCTCTTCCATCATTTCACACAATTTCTAATTCAATTCTCTACCGAATGAATAGTAGTTAATTTCAATCTCGAATTCCTAAGAAAGGAATTGTCCCCGAGGCACATATTCAAGCCTACTACGTCTAAGACATGCCAAAGAAGGAAAGTGAAGCCTTACATACCTTTTTCCGCCTCTTACGCTACTCCAAATCCCGAGTTCAAGTTCGCCAAAATCGCAATTTGGTCGCATTTACCAGTTACTATTCATGAGACTTAAAATTTCAATCTTGCCTCAATACTTGTCTACCGAAATTTCGGCAGCATTTCCCCTGTAAACACACCATCCCGAGGATATAACTCGGCCAATTTAACAACAACAAACCCGAGAATTCAACTCGGCCAAACTATCAACAACAATGCCAACCATCATATCTCCAACTTCAACAATTTATTCAAAATACATTCCAACATTAGTAGCTCCTTTTACATAATCAAACAACATTTCATTTATATCCAATTCACAATTGTTCACACATTCAAATACTAATCCGAAACCATTCAACAATATTCTAGAACACTTCGACAACCCGCACAATATTTCAAACGGTTCAACCAACCCATACACTACCCAAATTCTTTCAAATCCAACAAGAATAATTACAACACATTTTCTTTCTTCCAAATTCATAAACTACACCAACATTCTACATATTAGCAACATTATTCCTACAATTATAAGAAACCATACTAATGTCATATTAACTTCTTCCATAATCCGCAAACGATTACAACTTTATTTCAAGCCATTAAATCTTCATTTAACAACATGAAATCCACAACACAACAACAATCAAAATACTAAATAAAATTAGCTCATCATACCCCACCAAAACAGCCCCTATACGGCTACCACATCGGCAAACAAACGAATTTATATCGCTATTTCTTCCGTCCTAATCCGTTAAATCTTTAAATAAACTTGTTAACAATGGAAAGGAACCTTCATATTACCTTAAGTAGGCAGCCACCATGTTATCACTCTCCTCCTTGGTTGATTTTAGCTCAAATTGAAGACAACGCGACGTACAACACTTTTCCCTTCATGGGCTTCGGGATTCGGCGCTCGGATTTTGGTCAAAATTGGTTTTTCTTCTCCAAGGCCTTTTTTCTCTATCTCTCCAGAATTTTCTGGTTGTTCCAGATCTTAAAATGAGGAGGGAAGGGATGAAATATCACTTAAATAACATGGGTCATGGGCCTAACCCGGTTGGGCCCGAGTTGGGCCTAGCCCACTGACCTTTCGACCTTAAAACGTCCATATCTCCTTGTACCGATGTCACCTGGGAACCCACAACCTATGGTTGGAAAGCTAATTCAATTATATACAACTTCTATCTCTTGGTATGTTTCCAAATTCCAAACTTATAATACCGTTTTTGCCCCTCGAAGTCAGGTCACCCGAAAATGTTACTTAAAAATATTCGTTTGAAGGGCTTCCACTTTGATTTGGCCCAAGGGTCCTTCATGAGTAGTGTTTAACTCTACATATGTGATTCATATAACTTGTCACATGTTCCAAAAAAAAAAAATCTTAACGTGTGGGCCCCACCTCAGCTTACAAATAATCCGACGTTCAAAAATACGGGATATAACAATCGGCCTATAGGGTGAATACATGAAGGAAGGAGGAACGAGTTGGTGCAGTGGATCAGGAAACTTATGACACGGAATGAAGACTCGTGTAAAGATCGAGGAGTTCTATGATAAAAGAAATAAAGTAAGGGATAAGGAATGGGCATAAAGAGAAACACGACTATAAAAGGGACCCCCTAGAAGTATTATGACACCCCATGAGTTCAGTTGAACATTCGAGGACGAATTTTCTAAAGGGGGGGAGGATGTTATAGCCCGTATTTCGTACGTTCGGATAATTCGGGATAATTGCGAGAAGTTAAAGGCAAGACTATTTTCAAAATTATTTTAATGTACAAGTTGGTTATGAATATTATTTATGAACATTGGTAGTATGGAAATGTTGGGAGAGGCCAAGGGTAAAAAGAGAAATTTGCAAAATGTCGATGAAAATAATGTGGAAGGCTAGGGGCAAAATGGTAATATTGAGAAAAGTCGAGGGGCAAAATGAAAATTTCACTAAAGGGTTCATGAAAGTTCTAAAAGGGCCTATTGGCCATGTGAAAAAAAAAAAAGAGAAAAGAAAAGAGAAAAGATGACAAAAAAAATAAGTCATTTTTTATTTTAGAAAAATTTTCAAGAAAAGAAAAGGAAAATTCTAGAAAAATGTAGAGAGAGGGAATGTTCCCCTCACATGAATTTGGAAGAAGATATATATATAAGAGGGGTTCATCTTTTGAATCAAGAATTTGGAGAGAAAGAAAGAAAGGAAAAAAAAAAAAAGAAGGGGAATTCGGCCAAACAAGGCCAAGAGGGAGTGAAGGAGAAAAATATTTTTCTTCAAGTATTCCTACCAATTGGAGGGTCCTCTATGACATGGAAGAGTTGTTGGAGCAAGTAGAACACATATTCTTGCAAAAGTTATAATTCTAGCTAAGTGTGGAAGTTGAAGGAAAAAAGTAAGAATTCATTTTCTTTTATATGTTATGAATGGTTTGGTATGTTGTAGTATGTGGAAATGAATGAAATTCATGGAAATATGAAAGTTGTGGGTGTTGGCCGTGTGTGTGTGATATTGTGCTAAAAGATTGAATTAATTTTGTGTAGTGTGTTGGTTGTTGTTGTAATGTATAGGAAAAGATGGAAAATTCATAAAATATGTTGTTGTTGTGGTGTGGCCGAATGGGGTGTGGTTTGACAAGCCATGGTGATTTAATTCTATTTGGTATTTTGGTTGTTGTGTTGTGGATTTTATGTTGCTAGTAAAAGCTTAATGATCTTAATGAAATTGTAGTAGTTGGAGACTTGTTTTAGAAGCTTATGTAAATTGGATGAAATGTTCTTGCATGCATGGAAGATAATGTTGTTAGTGTGGTGAGCTCCGGACCAAAATGTTGGCCGAGTTGAATTCTCGGGGACGATGAATTTATAAGGGAAGTGCTGCCGAAATTTTGGTAGACAAGTGTTACTTTAAGATTTAACTTCTAAATGATCTAATTAATGTTGGGTAAATGTGACCAAATTGTAGATTTTGGCGAATTTGGAACTTGAATTTGGAGAAGTGTAAGAAGCGGAAAAGGTATGTAAGGCTTTACCCTTCCTTCATTGGCATGTCTTAGACATAATAGGGTTGAATACGAGCCTCGGGGACGATCCTATTCCTAGAAATCCGAAATTGAAATTGACCCTTTTTCATTCAATAGAATTGAATTAAGTTCTTCATATCTTATTGAAACAATTGCATCTAACGTCTATAATCTGTTAAATGAAACCGGGGTACACTAGAACCTTTATAAGTGTTGTAATTATCCTAATGAATATATTTCTATGATGATTATGATGAATGTGGTTTCATAGTTGAAAATCTCGAGCCATGGACTCAATATGAATATGAGAATATAGAGTTAGTTCCTAATCCTAAACCTTGTTTCCTTGAACATGACGCTACTTTCTAAAGTATTTTGCTAATAACATAAGTTGACGCCTTATGAGGTTGTGATCTTACTGTATGTTCCCTCTTATTGCTACCCTTCGTTATGGTCTCGCCTTATATTACTAGTTCCTTCAAGGTGAGACAAAGCAGCTAGAGTTATTCCATAATGTAATCGGAGGCTACCGACCTTATGTCACTCCGATATGGACCTATTTTCTTTGGGCTCTCATGTATGCTGTAATATGTTATAAGTATCAATATATATATATATATATGGGGAAAGTTGGGAAAGAGGAAGGCACTATAGACGCATAGCCACGATCGGTTGGAATGTGATACATGATATCGTCCCGGACGCGGGATGCCCGTACGCGGGATGTATGGATAAATGGATCGGAGCCGACGCCTCGACAATATGATATGGTTATTTCAATATATATATATATATATATATATATATATATATATATATATATATATATATATATATATATATATATATATATATATATATATATACATATGAAAAGAAGTGTTTTCAAAGAAAAGCAAAGTAAAGTATATGTACATATGGATCGGGCTGCACGTTCCGCAAACATTATATATATATATGGATCGGGCTGCACGTTCCGCAGCACTAAGCATGCATGGTTCCGCCTAAAAGGGCACTCAGATGTACAGGTTACTCTTTTATCTCATGAAATGCCCTATGTTTTCGTCTTGTTACTATTCATGCTTTGTATCCTTCCATATGTTGTTACTCATGCCTTACATACTCAGTACATTGCTCGTACTGACGTCCCTTCTTGTGGACGCTGCGTTTCATGCCGCGCAGGTACACCCAGATGAGTTGAAGATATTAGCAGAAGATGTTCCAGCGGGATTGGCGAGCTCCATTTTCTCCGGAGTCTTTGTCGAGTCAGAGTACTATGATATGGTTCCATGTTCTATGTTAGAGACTTTGCAGACAGTGTCATGTGTATAGTATGTCGGTCTGTAAGCGGCTCCATAAGCCGATGTGTTGTTATATGTTATATGGTATATTACAGATACTGTTGGTTATAAAGAAGGTGGAAAGCATATTGGTTTTCTGAAAAAGTTCTAGTATGTATTCACGCTATGATTAAGGGCCCAATATGAATACGAGTATTACGACAGTCAGAGGGTTCGCTCGGCCCTAGATAAGGGTCGGGTGCCCATCACACCCTATCGAAAATTGGGGTGTGACACATATGCGTAACAATCCTTATTCAAAAGGCATCTAATTCATAATTCTAAACTTACCAAATAAGTAGGGAATCCATGCTCGGAGATCAAGGTAAAAATAATACTAAATCTTTCTTAGAGGTCATTAAGGAGAATCGTAGAAAAGCTGCGGGCCCCACGGACGGGTGCCGACCCCATCCGAGCCCGACTACAAGAGTTAGGGGAATGTTATGTCTTATGAAGTTACCTATTATGTTTCGGGGCGATCGAGCTCATATGCAAAAGTTACGGACGTTTGAAGTTCAGAATCTTTTAATAGCAAAATTCCTTATAAGACTTTTGGAATTTCATCTTTTGGAAACATAAGGACCTTAGTTTAGTTACATCAAAGAATAAGTCTTTAGGCACGAATAAAATACGCATCTAGGCTCGGATTCTAAGAGTGGAGTTACCCGAGGTTCGAGTCATAGCCTAGTAGTACTACGACATGCCAAAGAAGAGAAAGTAACGCCTTACATACCTCGTCCACTCACAAGCTAAATCAAGTCTCAACTCTCGGATGCTCCAAGATCTACATAACGCCAATATACCAAACATTAGCCATAAGCGTTTAAGCATTCAATTCCAAATGAACATTAAATTCTACGAAATTTCGGTGACACTTCCCCGTAAATACACCAACCCCGAGATTTCAACTCGGCTAAAAATATCAACAACAGCCCAACAACAACACCAACAACATCAACAATCATACTAAAACGCTTTCTAGCGTGAATAGCATTATTCTTATATAGTGCGACAACTTCTAACCTAACTTCGCACTTCCAATCCAACATTAATATTTCCATGTCTATTCGCTAATTCAAAATCATTCCAAGGCAATTCGGAAGCATTACATGGCATGATACCAATTATTTGCAAAACATACAAAATTTCCACCAAGACCATAATTCGTCGAAACCTCTATTCTTCGGCATAAATATTCATAACGCATTTTCACCTTCCGAATTCATTAACAACAATCATGATTTGCACCTTAACAATTCATTCTCGCAATTACATAGATTTACCATAAATTCACTAATTTTCCTACAATCATTTTTCATCAATTTTCATGCAAATTATAGCTAGCATTCTCCCATTTACTCCACAAAGCCATTACAACACAATTAATATAGCAAATGTAATTTAATCTACTTCCTCCTTAACCCCATTTTCGGCCACACACCTACACACCTACAACACACAATTTTTTTGTTCTACACCCCTTTCCACCTTCTACAACACATATACATATCTCTTTCAAGATGAAAGGAATGAAATCTTACCTTTTTCTCCCCAACTTCTTCACTTGGCCAAGGCGTCAAATTGACGAAACAAGCGGTCTATCTTCCGAAATAGCTACACCACGTTGAAGAGGGTCCTTCAATTAGTAGAATTACCACAAGAAAATAATTTTGGAAGCATGATTTCAGGGGTGAATTTGGGGTGCAATGGCCGAATGGCCTTGTATGTTTGCTCTTCTTTTTTTTTTTTTTTTTTTCTTGAAGCTTCTATTAATTTCCTCCTCCCCTTATTCAATTTATCACATGAAAAATTAATTAAAACATGGGCTTTGGGCCAAGGCTTGGCCGGCCACCCCTCTCTTTTGGGCCAAATTTTTTTCTTCTTTTGTTCTTTTGGCCCAATTGATTGTGGACCTCATTTTGTAATTCCCGAAATTAATTTTCGAAATTTCTGATTTTGCCCCTCGCCTTTCTCACTATTTCCACATTAATGGGTCATGAACAACACACCTATGAAATAAAATCAAACATAACCTTATTTCTTTCAAGCCCAATTTATTTCAAATTTTTCCGAATAGGCAAAGACTCGGGATATAACATAATCGGATTGAAACCAAGGACAATATGAAAATTTGTAAAAGCATGCCGTAGACTCACAATGTCATATATCAGAATGAACCTCTCGCCTGAGGAGTCACAGCTAACCAAAACATAGCAAATATGTAAGCCGACAAGGCTACCACTATATACGTAAAATATCCAAAATGAACTACGTCGACAGAGCTGACCAAACATATATACAACCCACACATATCTACAGATCTCTAAGAGTATAACAGTGAAATATGACAGGTCAGGGCCCCGCCGTACTCCTGAATATGCATAAGTTTATATCAAAGGGGTCTGTACCAAAATGACTCAAGCTCGGAACAATGGATCTCTCCAAGCGGTGAAGCGAAGTCTAGGACGGAGGATCACCAACCGAGCGTCTTTACTGCGGGCATGAAACGCAAGTCCCGAAGAAAGGGTGTCGATGCGAAAATATCTTGAATATGTAAAGCATGAAGTACGATGACAATGAAGATCATGACCGAGTCAAAGATGACAAGAGATAAGTATGATAATCAAGGGATGCCAATTCATCTATACCTTATGTGGTGAGTCATGTATACATATACTCTGTGTACCGTACCCGACACTTTATGGGACTCGATGAGATGTAAATATATACCATACCCGGCCCATTATAGGACTCGATGAGATGTAAATATATACCGTACCCAGCCTATTATGGGACTCAGTGAGATATAAATATATGCCGTACCCGGCCCTCTTGTGAGGGACTCGGTGAAGTGTAAATATATACCGTACCCGGCCCTCTAGTGAGGGGCTCGGTGAAGTGATGCAATGAAAATGTGCACGAGTATTAGGAGCAATCATGTACAAAATGAATCATCATTTGGGATTCGCGAGAATAAATAGGATGAACCAACACTTGGGGGACCAAAGACAACTGTCATGTCAAGTACTACTGAGAACAAGGGTTCATTGGAATCATATATGTTCGTCGTTAGTTCACTTTATGTAATTCATGCTAAATATGGAAGAAGGGATAGCTATACATATGTTGAAGCTTATCTATTCGCCCAACTTCTACTTCTCGAACTCGCAAATCTACAATCAAGAGAATTCATACTATTGTTAGGCTTACTATCAAGCTTATCTTAAGCCTATAAATTAACTCTTTCTAGAATCTGCCGAAATTTCGCAAGATCTCTGCCCTTTTATATCCCTAGCCCGAAATAACAATACCAACAACTAACAACAACAACCACAATACTATCATCAACAACGTTACCATTAATGCCTAAATACTCCATAAGACATACCATATGATGTTTATCCGATTTTTCAACTAACTACTTCATTATACGACCATTTAATCGCTCTATTTCCGTAAATAAACCTAAAGCAATATCAATAGGGAGAGATTCATACCTTTTTCCTACTACCTTTTTCTTACTAAAACAAGAATTTCTTTGCTGTTCGCCTAGAATCCAAACCGAAATCCACCGCCAAACAATACTACAATCACAACCACGCGCTATCCAAACCTAAACTAATTCTCCGTCACTTAAAAATCGCTCAATTCTTGATGTTCTCACACCCTCCACTGTTTTTCTGAGTTTTTTGGAGAAAATTTGATGAAAAATAAAGGGTTTTACCGTTTATATAGAGGGCCAAAGTCGGTGGAACCGACTTAATAATTGACCTTCGCAAATGCCAGGTCCTCTCGCGAATGCGATGGTCTGGAATTTCCATGGACATCACGAACACGAGGCCATCTCGCGAACACGTACGGCAATTCTGCCCAGTTCGCCCAATTTTCATTTCGCCCATTTGACCTCCAATCCCTCCAATACTTCTCAAACCCGATTGTAAACTCTTATAACCATAAAATAGGCGCGTAACACGCCGGTGTTCACAATGAAGCAGTTGACACCTACATAACTTGACGTCCAACTACGAGGTGTAACATCCTCCCCCCTTAGAAACATTCGTCCTCGAATGTTATAACTCTCAGGAATTCTACGAAAAATTTTACCCGGAGTTTTCGTAACTATACTACTACCATCTTGCATAGCAACCCAAACTAATGCCACACAGGGCCACATATTAAAATATACAATAATATGGCCTCACACGACCAATCACAATAGCTATAGATAAATCCAATACCTGGGGTTATGAGGTCTCAACCTGGGCCTCCTGGGACAACGGGAACAAGTGCGGGTACTTAGTCTTCATCTCCTCCTCCGCCTCCCAAGTCATCTCCTCGACATTATTATTTCTCCAAAGCGACTTTTAACGCGAAGCCATATCCCCTGTTCGTAGCCGGACTTGTCTATCTAATATCGCCACAGGGATCTCCTCATACGATAATTGCTCAGTCACCCAAATATCCTCTATTGGTACCACACTTGAGGGATCTCCTATGCATTTACGGAGCATGGACACGTGAAAGACTGGACGTACCACTTTCAAATCAGATGGTAGGTCCAAATCATAGGCAACCTTGCCTATCTTACGAAATCTGAGAAGGCCCAATGTACCTCAGGCTGAGCTTCCCCTTCTTGCCGAATCTCATCACTCCTTTCATAGGCAAAACCTTCAAGAAAACCCAATCTCTTACATCGAACTCTAGCTTGCGATACCGGTTATCTGCATAGGATTTATGTCGACTCTGCACCGCTAGTAACCTTTCTTGAATCACTTTTACTTTGTCGACTACTTGATGTATTAAATCTAGGCCTACTATTCGATTCTCTCCAACCTCAAACCACCCTATAGGTGATCTACATCTCCGCCCGTATAAGGCCTCATAAGGAGCCATCTGAATACTGGAATGATAACTATTATTATATGCAAACTCGATAAGAGGTAAATGATCATCTCAGCTACCTCGAAAGTCAATTACACAAGCCCTTAGCATGTCCTCAAGTGTTTGTATAGTACGCTCCCCGCTACCCATGTCTCGTGGATGAAATGCAGTACTAAGACTCACCTGAGTCCCTAATCCTTCCTGGAAAGATCTCCAGAAGTTAGCTGTGAACTGCGCTCCTCTATCTGAAATGATGGTTGTAGGAACACCATGAAGTCATACAATCTCCTTAAGAAAGAGCTTCGCATAGTCTTCAGCCGAATAGGTAGTTCTGACAGGCAAGAAGTGGGCTGACTTTGTAAGCCTATCAACAATGACCCATATTGAATCATACTTCCGCTGAGTACGGGGCAATCCTGTATTAAAATCCATGTTTATTACTTCTCATTTCCATGTCGAAATCTCTATCTCCTGCAATAACCCACCAAGCTTTTGATGCTCGACCTTAACCTGTTGACAATTCGGGCACTGAGCAACAAACTCCGCTATGTCCTTTTTCATGCCATTCCACCAATATAAGCATCTGAGGTCATGATACATCTTCGTTGACCCCGAATGAACAGAATAACGAGCATAATATGCCTCTCCCATAACCTGTCATCGTAGCCCTGCAACATTAGGTACAGGTGCCTCTATACCGTAGCACTCCATCAGGTGTAACCTCGAATGGGGTCCTTTCTTTTTGATGAGCTGTATCCCTATACTGTGCCAGAAAAGAGGCCTCGTACTGATGTCTCTTTACCTCTTCTATGATAGAGGGCTCAGCAACTCCTCGAACAGAAACTCCACCATATCCAGAATCAGCCAAATGGACTCCAAGGCTAGCTTGCTAGTAAATCTCATGGACCATCTCCTTCCTTTTTGTCTGCACATCTGTCAAGCTACCCATAGATTTATGGCTAAAAGCATCTGTTACAACATTTGTTTTCCCCGGATAGTATAAAATAGCGACATCATAATCCTTTAGTAACTCTAGCCACCTTCTCTGCCATAAGTTCAGCTCCTTCTGCTTGAAGATATATTGGAGACTCTTGTGATAAGTACAAATATCAACATGGACACCATATAAATAATGCCTCCATATCTTCGGGGCATGAATCACTACTGCAAACTCTAAATCATGAGTAGGATAATTTTTCTCAAGCTTCGAGTCGCCCAGAAGCATAACAACCTTTCCATGTTGCATTAATACACAGCCTAGCCCAACACCTGAGGCATCATAATAAATCACATAGCCGTCTGTTCCTTCTGGAAGAGTCAAGACCGGTGCTGAGGTCAGCTTATCCTTCAATGTTTGAAAACTCCGCTCACATGCGTTTGTCCTCCAAAACTTAGCTAATTTACGAGTCGACTTGGTCCGGAGCTGAAAGAAGAAAATCTCTACGAACCTCTATATTAACCTCGCACGCAAAGAGCTTCATACTTCCGATGGCGTCGTAGGCCTTGGCCAATTCTTCTTCCTTCAATCTTTTTGGTATCCACGCTGTACCTTTATCCGAGATAATGTGACCAAGAAAAGTCATTAGCTGCCACGAGTTCAACCAACTCACACTTAGAAAACTTCGCGTACAACACGGTGTGCCGAGTACCCTAAGTACCGTCCTCAAATGGTTCGGATGCTCCTCTTCTGAATGTGAATAAACCAGAATATCATCAATAAATACGATAACGAACGTATCTAGAAATGGTTTGAATACCCAATTTATCAAATCTATAAACACCGTTAGAGCATTGAGTCAGCCCAAAAGACATCACTCTAAATTCATAATGCCCGTGTCGTGTCCCGACCGCGTCTTCAAAATATTCGCCTCCTTTACCTGCACCTGATGATAACCTGACCGCAAGTCTATCTTCGAAAACACTTAGCACGCTGCAACTGGTCAAATAGATCGTCAATCCTGGGGAGAGGATACCTGTTCTTTATCGTTACTTTAATATTTGCCTACAATCAATACACCTCCGCGAGCCGACCATCTTTCTTCCTCACAAATAGTACCGGTGCTTCCCAAGGTGATGTGCAGGTTTTTAAACCTTTTTCTAACAAGTCCCTCGATTTGCTCCTTTAATTCCTTCGGCTGCAGTGCCGTTCTATAAGAACGGATAGATATAGGTTTATCCGCGCACATCTATAGTAAACTCTATCTCCCGTTACTGAAAAAACGCGAGTTCATGCGGGGAATACATACGGAATTTATTAACTACCGGGACCGATCAAGAGCTGGTGCTACTGCTTTAATATCATGTGCTAGAACCGGATGATAAATATGGCCTTTTCTAACCATGCCTTACCTTGAGATATGAAATAAACTTACCCCTAGAGTGGTGTATATTCCTCTCTACTCTGCAATCGGCTCTTCCGGCCAAATCGAACTTCTTTTTTCAAACAACACTACACAAGAAGCCCAAAAACCCCATGCCTTAACATCAAACTCAATCTGTTTTAACCCATTTATCCCCTATGGTTGAACGACTATATATAAGTGAACAATTTCTATATTCTTTTCACCAAAAGAACCCCCTACTTGTGTAGCTATTCAAAGGGTTCTATCAACCCCCCTTTTTTTGTTCTCCCCAAAAAAAGGGGAAAGCCCGGGGGGAAAGGGGGGGAAAACCCCCATTTTATCAAGCATAATTTTCCGGGGGGGAAAAACGATAATATACCCCAGGCCCAATTGGGGGACCCTCCCCATCCGCCTACCAGTCAAAGCAAAGCGATTCGAAGGACCGGGAAAAGAAAAACTCCGCCACGAACCTACCCAGCCGTGGGGTTTGGAAAACCCGGGCCCTTGGGCCGGTAGCTCCCGGGAGATGAACTCCCGGCCCGGGAGAGAGCCATACCACCTCAAAAGGGCACTTCTGCCACTTGGCCTTGACGGCCGCAAGAAAAGCAACCGGGGAGCCCAAATGACATTCCCAAAATGTGGCCCTTTGGGGCCCCCGAAGGAACGAGGGAAAAAGGGTTTCCCCGGCCCCCCCAACCCGCCATTTGGGGAACCAAGCCCCGGGGTTTTGGGGGGGGCCCCCAAACCCCAAAGGGCCCAATCTCCCACCCGTTTAATTGGGGGGTGTACCGTGGCCGGGGCCCCGAAGAAACAACATCCCCGGGGGGGCGCCCCTCGAAACTCATGGGAAAAACCCGCTAATCTAGCCTCTCTTTTGCCTCTTGTCATGATCTCTATCGCCGTCGACGTCCCCGTGTCGATCTCTGCCCTGCCAGCGCCGTACTCGTTAATATCCATACCGGCTAAGAGCCCGCGCCATACAACCATCAATCGGGATAACGATCTAGTCATCACATATTGGTCTCTTATCTCGCCATATCAACTATAATATTCTGCGTATACTAGCTAACGAATCAAACTCAAGACTATACTCGAACGCTCCCGCCATTCTCCTCTCAAATGTGCAGTCTTATCAACTCTAGCTCACCTCATCTGCCGAGTGCGTAAAGTGTCCAAGAAAGGCCTCCACAAACTCATCCCATACCGCCGGGAGGAGCAATTCCCTCGCTTGAAGCGCGCTCCCAAGACTCATACCGCTAACGGCTATATCCCGGAATCGATACGAGGCCAACTTAACGGACTCGGTCTCGAAGTTTTAATTAGCCTCAATGTATGTTGCATCCGTCGAATAAGCTCCTGTGGATCATCCTCGGGCGTTGACCCAAAAACTTCTGGAGGATTACAAGTCAAGAAGTCACGAACCCTCAAGCTAACAAACACATCCGCGTAACCGTCTCCGCCCATACCGGCTTTGCTTCGCCACTAATGCGGTTAGCAACTGACCGCATCTCTCATGGCCCTATCCTCCACCCTGGCCGAGAGATGGATGTCACGACTGACCACCGGCCATGACGGGTGTCAGGGGCCTTGCCCGAACACCGCTCATTCTGTTACTTATATGCTCTCGTTCATAATATTTGCCCTAATTCATGGAAATATATCATCATTGGAAACATTTTTACTTTTATAGACATAAACCTTTAGGTCATCAAAATAATAGATACACATATATATACATACGTATACACGCAGGCAATACAATATGTGCAATACGCGTGCGTGTCTGCAGCCTCTACTACAGTACTAGGACATATAGATGGACAGACCCCGTCATGCCCAAATCATGAATATATACATATATGTATCAAAAGAATAAGCAATGGCACCTCCGAAAAATGGAGTGCTCACAAAGCGACTGGCATCGGCTCTATTAATCGGCACGTCTCCCCCGCCAGCCAGGCATGAACACGGCGTCCAAAGAAAATGGACGTCGCACGAATGTCAGACTGAGTATGTAAGGCAAGAATGAAGTAAGCATAGTCGGGAAATCATAAGTCATGAGATGAGGATATAATCCGTGCATTCTCGCTACACATATAGCTACGTTTCATATACATACATCTCATGCGTAAGCATATCATGTACATTATCATAGCGTGTGCCCTATCATATCACATATACATCATCATACCATGCAAGCATCATCACATCAATCATACATCATCATGTAGTTAACCCACGTCCGGTAACCATCATACGGCAACGACTAGTGGTGGTCATAAGCCACTTTTCTCGTACGGTGGAATCATAGCGCCCGCCGTGGCGGTGACATGTCCGGCCAATTAGCCGCGGTGGAATCTCAAGCAGCCCGCCTTAGCGGTGACATGTCCGGCCAATTAGGCGCGGTGGAATCTGTTAGGTCCCGTATCTCTACATTGGGACATTATAAGGCTAAGTGCGACAAGTTAAAGACAAAACTGTTTTAGGGTTCCCGGTATGGTTTTCTACCTCCCGATTTTGTTTTTATGTTGTGTTGCCTATAGATTTCATTTGGTATGGAAAGATTATCGGAGATTAAGCATTAATTAACCATAGTGGGTTATTAAGTGAGATTGGGAACAAAAATCTGCCCGTTATTTTAAGCCGTGTTTGGTAGTGCATGGTGGTGCAAAATTTAGAAGTGGGACACTTGTCCAACCTTTGCAACTCATATATAAGGCAAAATTCTGGTTCATTCTTCACTAAACAAGTCATTTGCACATTACAAAGTTAGAGAAATTTAGTGATAGAGAGAGGCTCGGTTAAGTCTGGTGGAGAACACCTACCTCCAAATTGATCCAAAAATCTAGTTTCTCCATCAAATCAACTCCTCAATCGTGCTTGGAAACGTGTAGGTAGTCATTGGAAAGAGACAGGAGGTGTAGCATTTCAATAGGGTTGAGGATTCGGCCAAGGTTGAAGAACAAGTTATAAGGTAAGAATGATCATTGTTCTTGTGTTGTATGATGATTTGAATGTACAATTCGTGCATGTTGTTGTTGGATTGATGTTACGGCCGAGACTCAAGAGGTGCACATCCGTGACTTGGTGAAGCCATGGTTTGTTTCATGTTGCATGTTTTGTTGATGAATTGAATGTGTGTCAATGTCACACCCAAACCCGGGCGTGACTAATGTGAGTTGGGCATCGTCCCCAATACCAATTTACCTACCCAAACCTTCATAAAATCCGTTCCC
>NW_026714226.1:0-22972 GCF_029784015.1 Lycium ferocissimum
TTGTAGATTTTGGGAAGCCGACACTTAAGTTGGGATTAGCTTAGGAAGCGGACGAGGTATGTAAAGCTCAACCTTTCTTTCTTTTGGCATGTCTTAGTTGAAAGTAAGTTATGACACGAACCTCGAGGTAACTCTATTCTTGTGATCCGAGCATGTCTATGATTCTTATTTGTTTCTTGATATTCGTATTCTTAACGTAGTCGAATTATGGTTCTTATGCCTTTTGTATGACTAAATTTCAAAGGTTATCTAAAGAATTTTGTTCTAAAAGATTCCGTAACTACGAACGACCGTAACTTTCATAGACGAGCTCGGATCACCTCAAAACGTTCGTAGGAGATTCTATAATGAATAATATCCCCCAACTTTCATAGGCGGGCTCGGATGGGGTTGATACCCATCCGTGGGCCCCGAGACTTTCCTTTGTATAGTTCTAACGGGTTTTTGTTAAAGAACTTAATATGCTTATCTTCGACCCAAGGTATGATTACGTACTTATTTACTAAATCTGAAATGAGGATTGTTATGCATATGATTCCGATACGTAGTTATGATTTTTTTAAAGTTACGTTTTGATATGCCTCCGAGTGACATTCGGAAGGAACTTGATTGGGTGTTGTCTTGGCTTATGAATGATGGTTTGTTTTGATTAATTTGTTGTGTCTTTATAAATGTTTTAAATTTCATATAATCTCCCACGATTCTGCTCGTGCACACTATTGTTAATTCCTTCGCCGAGTCCCGGGCCGGTTATCATCGTGCGCACTATGCTTTATTCCGAAGTATGATGAGTTTTCCGAAGTATGATGAGTGTACGAAATATGATGTGATTCGAAATATGATGTGTTACGAAGTATGATGTGATACGGAAATGTACGGAGATATGAAACCTTCCGAACGTATGATGAGTTGTGGCGCGAGACGGGAGGGGCGACCACGTTCAAATCCGTCGGGTCCCATTATGGACCGCATATGATATGTGTTTTTGACATGCATGATTTATGTTGAGTAAGCATTCGACATTCGATTATTTATATTTGAAGCATCTTGACATTCGGTCATTACACATATTTCTGTACTTAGTATGCTTGATTTGTACTTCAGATGCAAGCATGTTGGCATTCTGGTTATTATGTTCACTTTCTGTACTCCTTACTTCGGTCATGATCCTGTTCATTGTACTCTTGCTTTGCATACTCAGTACATATTTCGTGCGACCCCCTTTCTTCGAAATTTGCGTTTCATGCCGCGCCGGTACGTACGGATAGCGGGGATATTAGTAGCGAGATGTTCCGGCTAGATTGGCGAGCTCCATTTCTTCCGGAGTGTTGCCGAGTCGGAGCATATGTGTGATATGGTATACGGAGTTATGTTAGAGACTTTGCGAGACGTTGTCGTGTATATAAGATGTCGGTTTTGTAAGCGGCTATGTAAGCGATGTATTGTTATGCATTGTGTTACAAACTTCATATGTTGCAGATTTTATTTGATTTGAGAAAAGACGAGAAACATGTTGTTCTTTGAAAAGTTTTCATTATGCATGTATGTCATGATTTAAGGGCCCAGTATGATTATGAGTATAACGAGAGTCAGTGGGTTCGCTCGGCCCTGAGTAAGGGTCGGGTGCCTATCACACCCTGTCGGAAATTAGGGTGTGACAGCTCATAACTCCCTACTTCGATGTCATATTGACGAACGGTTTGTTGTGTTGGGAACTACACTTGACGAGCTTCATTTTAGGCTCTTGAAACACCTCAAAACTCTTGATATCCCAGGAGATATACCTCTCTGAAGTTGACCCAAAATTTCTGTCCAAAATTCTGCCAAATTTTTTTCAAATTTTTGACAAACTTATTTTCTTTGATTTGCTCGATCCCAGAACCTTTAGACACTTGCTTAATACTTGTTAAGAGTACTCCTTAACCTTATAACGGTCCCATGACCTCTCTAAGCTTACGTTGGTTTACGAACGACGTAAAATTTTCGAGGTGTAACATGTCTCTGCTCCTGTTGGTGATTCTTTGATAGTAGATCGGGTTTATAGGCTAATGTGGTAGCAGATGTAACAACCCGTTTCACTAGAAACACCTTTTCCATAGTCTCATTTATGTATTTATCGCTTGCAGGGATGGGTGGCACGGTTCCTAAGGAAATCAGGTGGGTTCTGGAAAGTTTTGAGGATTCTAGAGGTTTCTAAGTTCAAGAAGTGAAAGGTGTTGACCGGGGGTATTCTTGTCATTTTTGAAGTTTGATGATTCCATTAGGTATGAAATCCTCTAAGGCCATGAAGATGAGGTGGGGCGCGGGTTGACGACTGGATCCTCCAATCATGCTGATCTTTGTTTCTTGTCATGTAGGTAGTTCATCACTTGTCTTGATCTTCTCCAAGGTGTTAACCCTTTGAGAAGAACCTTCTCTAATATCACTTGTTAGGTTTCACGACAGACTTCCTATCCTATGCCGTATCCGATTTTCTCTTATAGGATGGAACACATTACTCTACTTGTTCTATGCTAACGTCTTCTGAAATTTAATCAACAGGTACATAAAGGACACGTGATATTTACGTGGAAACCACCCGGCTCACAAGGGCGATAAAAAATATGACCTACAGACCTGCAAGATTTTCCCTAAACTCCACTACAACTGTGAGACAACTGCAAATTAAGTTTCAAACTCTGCACCATAATTCCTAACCTCAGCCTTGCTACCCAAACTCTGACTAGCAAGTTATCTTCAAGTAGTAAACTCCTACTTGAATTTACAATTGCTTGTATCTATTGTTATGCTTCTTCATAAGTGGATAATGATACAAGTCGATCGAACAAACCTAATACACAAATCTAAAGTGCAGAACTGTGAAACATTACTCAGTAAAACAACTCCATCTTTGTGCACTAGGGACGCACCTGGATTCTTAAATATTCTAGATAAATATTCTCCTCGCTAAATATTATGAATTCTTTCTTTGTGGGTGCACAAACTTCTTCTTGGTCGGTCTTGGGTATTTATAACAGTTAAAGCCCATAAGGTTAGTGACAAAATCTTTCCTTGTTAGAGTATAACACGCAATAAGGTTTTGTGTTGTACTTGGATTCTTTCCTTGTTGAGTCAACGTCTTTTCCTTGTAGAAGGCTTACTAATCTCGACAAATATGGTAAATAATCTATTATACTTGACCGCCAAGTCTTTACCATAATTCTTCTACAAATCCGTGTTCTTTGCAGGATTTTATGCTGGAACATGGTGACGAACCTATTTCATCCACCTGGTTTGTCCACCTCTGATTATCTGCATAGCTCAGTTAGAACATGTTCATATACCTATTCCACCGATCTCTTTCATTCTGCATCTGCCTTTGAACTGCTTCTGAAATATTTGCTGGAACGTGTTGACAGACTTGTTTCATATATCTGTATTTGTATGAATTGGAACATATTTATATACCTGTTCCACCAATATCTTTCATTCTACATCTGCCTTTGATATAAAACTATTTGTATACTTGTTCTATTCTTCCATTGAACTACTCTGTGGCCAGGTTAGTGTTCATTTCCTTCTTACTCTACCTTTTTTGCATATGTCTTGTGATAGAAATTATATGTGGATGGTTCAATCTCTCTGTTCTGATTTATTCATTGCACTTGTCTTTTGCATTGACACATATATGTTAATCGTCTGTGTTCCTCTTCTTATCCCTGTGCTTTCTTGCTTAGAACATTATTAGCTTTTCTTCATCTGCTGTAGTTCAACTTTCATCATGCCTTTAAGCTGGTTTATTTTGTCAATCATCAAAACTTCAGCCAACAATATCAGAGTTCGGGTAAGGGTTCAAGTGATTCCTCGGGAAAGGTATTAGGCACCCGGTATTAAGAATCCACAGAATGCATGCAGTTGACCTTCGAGTTTCAAAGTGTGGTTTTAGTAATTATTTGCTTAAAATGTTTTTAAAATTATATATATATAAAGTCATGGCATATCAAAATAGTTTTTGCAAAAAATAAAGTCCATTTTTATTTCTTTTCAAGAGAGATGAGTCTTTTCGAAATGCGAATAAGGTTTCAAGTGATTTATTTTACTTTCCGGATCAAAAAGACACTTAAGGTTTCCCTTAAGTAGAGTTCGACTTAGTTTAGTCCCATGTTATAATCCATTTTCCCTTATACGTTTTAGAAATGTCCAATTACAGTCCTTTTGAAATATTCCATGAGACTGATAGAGTTTTGAAAAAATATCCTTTTTTGTTTACAAACCAAGAAGAAATTATATCTCTATCCTTTTGAATAAAATTAAGGTCAACGACTCTCCTTTATTTGAATCCCTTTCCTTAACTCAAAAGTATAAATCATTTTGCTTGTTAAATTCGAAGTGGGTTAAGCCCAAAACAACTTGAGCCAAGGCCCTAAAAGATGACTTGAAACCACCTTCAAAATTTTTGTGTCTTTTCTTTAAAAGCAAAGTCCTAAATAAAAACCCTTTTCTTGAGACAAATCCCTTTCTTTCATTTCCTCTTTTTGTAAAAAATTCCCAAGTTTTAAGAAAAGAAATATTTTATGATACACCGCTATTTTCTGTTTTCTCGATCTTTTGTAAAGATCAACATTTTTACTTTTTTATTAAGATTACCCTTTATCATTTTTTCGTTGGGTCTAAGTTAAAACATGTTCGGGTTCCTATCCTGTCTAACGATATCAACATCGTTTTACTAGGCCTATTTCATCTAAGTCATAATTAAGGATTTCAATATTATACAAGTATGTGTACGTACAAATGCGCATAAAAATAAAATAAAGTAATAGGCCGGTGGGTTTACCAAGCCCATCAACTAAATCATGAGTCATTTTCATCCATGGTTGGGCCTTCAAAGCTATCTGACTCGATGGAATAAGGTGTTGGGCCTCTGGATCAACAGAAACGGCGAATAGGCAAATATACGCGTTCATGCAAAAGAGAAAAGGGGAAGTGCAGTGAGAAGGTATCTATGCTTAGTAAATTTAACAAGAAACACTGAACGTAATGTTGAAACATTTAAACATGTCTTATCAAAGGACTCTTCTTAGCATAATAACAAACTGTTGGCACTATAAATACCCATAAAATCCAACAGGCCCAACACTTTGAATCATAAACAAAAAGGGTGAGTTGAAGGCCTAACATGCTTTCATAAAGCCATAAACGAAAGGGGGAAAAGAGAACAAAACTTCGGCCCAATTAACATAATCACAAACACTCTAAGTGGCATGGTATTCCTTGTGTATACGTGATATACGCCCTCTGTATACTACAGTATACGAAGGGGTGTATACTTTTGTGTATCCCATGGCATACTATAGTACATCAATTGAGAAGAAGGGAAAGAGCAGTAGGGAACATACAACTTGTTATGCTAAATCAACCCAATATACACTAAATATACCATGCTATGTAGAAGATATACCCCTTCTATATACTCAAAGTTTACGAGGCACGTATATACCTCTGCTTTCACAGTATATACTCAGTATGTATGTAAGATTTCCACTCAATCATCAACAAAGCATACAAGAGGAGCAACCAAGTAAGAAAACACTTTATTTCCCACACGAAAATCCATAATATGTGTCACATCTTAGTATATAATTCAACTTAAATCTTAACTATGCATACCTTAAAGAAAGCAAGATAAACAATTTACATTCATCACAAATAAGGCACTCTAAGAGGGGGGGAAATGAGGGGGTTTGCTCCCAAACAATACACAGAAGACAGGCATAAGGGAATGACTGATTTATACAGGTGAAGGCTCACTTCAAACAGGGGCAAGAACAACATATACACATTCTACACTCAACACTAACACAATCCTATAAATGATCAAGTAAGGAGAAGCACAGGAGAGTATGATATCAAAGACTCAGACCCATTAACATAATCACCATAGAGGAAAAGGGAACAAGGAGGACAATGGCACAAAAAAAATTATTTTTCATTCCTTCACTCTAGTATTTGTTGTCCCTTTAGTACTCAATTTACAGTTCACACAAGGAAAAGATTTATTAAGGGCATTTTGAAGCTGGTGCTTGATCTGATCTGCAGTAAGAAACTCAAATGACACTCTTTATGTAAGTAGTTTGCCCACAGGAGAGTCTAAACTACGCTAATTAATGTTGCACAAGCATTCAATCATGTAATTTCACTACAAGGGAAGTTCATTAAACAAATACAGGAATGGATGAGACATATGCACATCCCAAATGAGCAGACTTACCCTTATTTAGCACAAACTCTTTAGTTTTAAGTTGTTTCTTAGTCATCTAATTATACTAGCAAGTGATAGGGTTTAATGAAGTAGATTTAAACAATACAAGACGTCATCTTGTAACAAACCTCAATCACCCTTCATTTATTAGCTATTATGGCCATGGGGGTCCCATGACTTCATGATTTAATAGAAAAGAACCCAGTAGCCTAAAGCAATCAGTACTAGGCTGAGTGGGCGCTCAAAGCCTTTCCTAAGATTTTACCCCTAGTATATCACTCACTATCTTTTCACAAGCCAAGTGACAACCTCTCAGACTTCTTTTGTTGAAATAGACATACTGATTCATTTTTACACCTTTACTGTTTCATCATTGACTTAAATAATCATGAGATAATTGAAAATGCACCTTTTGGATTCATGTCCCTTAACTTTAATTCCCTTTTTTTGGTAAGCACTTACGAATAAACAGACCTTAATATACGAGCAACTTTAACACTATTCAACACAACCAGTTCACATATGTAGCCTTTCGAAACATAATCTGATTTATGGTAATTTGAAGATACAAACAGTCCTATAATATATGAAGGCTCTTGTCATTTGTCTAAACAGGCCATAAGTGAAATTTAAAAACATGCTTCTTAAACCAGCTAACTAATCACCCTCTTAATAGGTTTTACTAATCAAGAACACGTCTTCAAACAACATATTCTCTATATTTAATTGTACTAATGATAACACAAGTATGAAACATGAGCAATACTTAACTTATACTAATAACATAACCACATGTCTAAACTAAACCTTAAACTAAACAGTTTTTACAAACAAAAACACTTCATGGACACAACATTTGAAGTTCATCATCATTTTGAATAAGCAAGACAACTCTGCTAGACATATAAGATACAATCAGTCTCAAACCAACCATAGGCAACCTTCAAGACACCTTTTAACATAGTTTCCACAATCCCAGCAAATCTTGTTTGATCAGACCAGACTTAAACAACAACATAAAACTGAAGTTAAGCAGGTTTAGACTAAAACCTAACTATTTAACTACATATTGATTACCTAATCATTTATTACTAGCAAACATACATTAAACAATTAATTAGCTAACTAAACAAGCACAAAGATCATAAGCACATAAGTAAACACATACGCCTTACAAGGACTGAAAAATAACTAAATTAACCAAGAGAAAGGATAAGAAATCACCTTTTGAGTGGCGGCCTTGGTCAAGAATGGAGTTGGGGATCCTTCTTGGTTCCTCCACACAATAAAGCCACTCAATCCACAATGAAAAGAAAGTTTTTAGAATTAAAACCAAATTTTCTACCTCACAAGGGTTTCGGTCAAAACAATAACCCTAAGTTTCTCACAAACTTAGCTCAAAATGCCTAAAGTAGGTTTCACTGATTTACAAGTACATTTTCGTGTGTATGTAATGAGGATGTCACGTCCTAAATCAGTAATGGTGGACACCTACCTTTTTCTCACCTGGTAGGCAAATCCATCCCTTAATCAATATTCAAACAATAATAAAATAACCCAACCAACCAAAATATCTAACAAGTCTGAAATAGATAAGTAAATAAGTGCAAAAATATTACAACAATCCCAAAATCTGGTCTAGGCTGTGCAAGAGCCACTACATAACTAAAAGTCTGAATACATAGTCTTAAAATGAAATACAGTCTCAGAAGTAGCGAATAAGACAAGTACAATAAGAGGAGTCATCCGGGCCACGGATCTGGCCTTGTGCTCACCCTAGATGCTCGTCAGCAATGCCTCGGGAGTCAGTCTCGAGGTGAAGAAGTCGATCCAGCCACGTACTCTGCACTCATAAAAGAATGTAGCAAGGTAGAATCAGTACAACAACACATACTGAGTAGGCATCATAGGCATCACCACAAGTACAGAATACCCAGTCCAAATGCTTTCACAAGTATAGATCACCAATTACGAATATCATCACAAGTACAAGTACCAAGTCCAAATCTAACAGTACAAATATGTAAATAAGAATGCAATGCAATGATACAAACACGCTCTAGAGGGAATACCTCCACGCCTGCTAGTCATGACCCATGGGGGACTCGCGAAGTCCATATACCTGCTGTGGCGCACAGCCCGATCCAATATCTATTGTGGAACGTACAACCCGATCCAATATATGTTGCGAAATATGCAACCCGGTCCCATATAGGTATTACGGCACGCAACTCGATCCAAATATATAAGTATGAATGCATGCACGATATGAATGTCAACAAAAGTATATTAATGCCAAATCATCCTAACCATGGACACCTATCACATGAATCTACCAATCAATATCAACGGTGCCACACATGGACAAATATCATGAGGATCTATCAATATCAAATCTAGTATCACAAACGAGACAACAAGCCGATAGATCACAACAAGGCAACGAGCCACAATCAAGCGACAACACCAACATAAGTAATCCATCTCAACTTCATACCTGAAGGCGTAATATACTTTCTCTAACAATCAATAACTCTACATATGCCTCGCTAACTGAAGTCTAACCATAAGGTAAACGTAACCACACAGTAGCCGAGTGAATTACGAACAATCAAACTTTTGCCTTGCCTTTTTGTTGCGCCTCCAAATACTCAAAGTCTAATCATATTCGAATTCTATATTAGAAATCATGAAGAACAACACCCATATTGCTATACTTATCGTTTAGGTCAAATCCAGCTATGGAGAAAGGGGGAAAGGGGCCTACAAGGGTAAAACAGTCATTTCAAAAGTGAAATATGCAATTCCATGTTCTAAGAGCTCATTCCTACTAAAATATTGCTAGAATAACTCAAGAATAGGTTAATTTTGAGATTCAAGTGACCCCCCCCCCCCCCCCCCATTTGGGTATGAACCCTAATTTTTCAATCTTCAAATTAATCAATACAAATGGAAGATTCAAGCCTATTAGCTATGAAATCCTCTGATTCTATGATTAGGTTAGTCAAACGCATCAACAATTTCCATTTAGAAAGACTAGAACTCATTTCAAGAAGTTATCATCAAAACCCATTTTTCCACTTTGATTCTAATGGATTCATAGCATGGATTCAAGTTTAGGAAGATTAAATCAATGAATACTAGGATAGGAAACTTACCACAATGAAGAATCAGCCAAGAGCTCCTCAATTTGCCCCAAATATGCTTAGAAAGTGATGAATGAAATGATAGGTGTTTAAGGGTTTTATCCTAACCATTGATTCTGGAATCCTGCAATACCACTGCAGCGGTCACGAGTCCTCTACAGTTGGCTCGCGCTAGCGAGACCCAGCTCTCTGCAGAGCATTCCTTACAGCGGATTACCATCCGCGATAGCGCCCCAACTTGACATCAATTACCTGCTATATTGGTTCCGCTATGGTGGGTCTAGTATCGCTATAGCGGACACTAGACTCCAGAAAAATCCTGATTTTTCACAAGTCCCACCCCGAAATTTGATAATCACCCAAGTTCTCATAGATACAAACCAAACATGCATTCACACATAAAAACACGCTACGGACTCACTGGTGGTCTCAGAATTCCCAACGGAGGTTTATTTGACCGGGTCAACACCCAATGGCCAAAGACCAACTTTCCAACTTTCCGAACAAAGTACCTTGGGAACTGAACTGAACGTTCTACGAAGTCACAATTAACTATCCGGACCTCTCGGGATAGACAAATTTCCTAATAAGGTCCGTTTACTAAAAAGTCAACTATTGGTCAAACGTTTTTCGCTTTAAAGCTCTAATTCACACAAGTCATCATAAAACTTGCCCGATCATCTCGAGAACCGTACCACCCATCCCCGTTGGTCCAAATCATACTTTGGGGCTCGGGGAAGGTTCAATGGGGAAAAAGGGTGAAGAACGCTATAACGACCAAACGGGTCATTACAGAGGAAATAGAGTTCTTTATATAGATCCCTAAATCCTAGGGTTTCTCAACTAAAAAGTGAGGCAAGAGAATTTAGGGGAAAAATCCCTCCATTTACAGTAAATTAATCACCATTGAATATTTGAAAAACAATAAAACAAGAGTCATTAAGAAAATGCAGAAAAACTGAAAAAGAGAGGGGCAACCTCGCCTCTTGGGGTTGTTCAACAACAGATACATACAGATGACAGAAGGCAAGAGCATTAATTGCTCTTGCCCAAAATATCTTGGCAACACTGAGAAAAGCAAGCACTCGTAGACCTTGCCATTACCGGCAACAGTGGCACATCAAAGAGAGAAAGAGAACGTAGGGATTTGCCTTTGAAGGCAAACCGTACAAATAACAAATGAGAGAACAAAAGGGTTCAACCCCTATTTGATTTGGCATTGGGTCGGGTTCAACTGAAAAGAGTTAGGCCTTGGCCCAATTTCAAATTGAAGTAAAAGGATAAAAATGATTTTTGATAATTTTGCAAATTGTGGTTACAGCTAAAATCTCAACTTAAAATTAAATATTTCAATTATAGCTGTAATTGAACTGTAAAAAATCAATTGGCCTTTTCAATTATAACCACAGTTATCACATAAATTGATTTGTCTATTTCATTTTTGACCGTTTTGCAAGTAATTGCAATTAAAGCCAAATAAACGACAAATTTGAGATGTAATTGATTATTTATTCAGTTAATCAAGTTTCTCGATCGTAACGGAGTAAAATATTTATCAATTGACCACTAAATGTTCAAACAATTAATTAAATGTTTGTTTTCACTACTTTGCATTTAAATTTGATAAATATATTTGAAAATCCTTTAAAAAAATACAAAATATGCGAGATGATACAATACTTGATAATATTTTGCCAAATGAAATGGCAAAATGTCATCGCAATAATTTTGCAAAATCATTTTCGACTTGTAAAAGTGTATACTATACTCCGTTTGTGACACAGGAATTTTGAATAATTAAATAAAATTATTGTAGGCAAAAAATTAGGTGTCAACAAACTTAAGGGGGGGGGGAGTCTACTATTGTTAACCGGTCTATCGAATATGTGTGAATACTGTTCATAGTTGTGAGACATTTACGTAATGTTATAACTTGACATAATTGATCTAGAGGTTACCTTTGATTTAAATCAGACAATTTAACATTCCCTTATGATAGATTTCCATGAAAAGGGTAATGGATTTTTCATCGTGGTTGAGCCTGGTATATTGAATATAAAGGATTCATTTGGTATGTATGAAGAAAAATAGTTCTATGTATAATAAGTGAAGGATATATGTCGTATCGCATTATAACTCGGGCACCAGAATTGAGAAACCGACTATTGTGTTAGTCTCAATGATTAATGAATCTCCTAATGTGTTTTTGAGAGGCTATACAATGTGCCACATGATAGGGGATAGACGTGGGTATAGATATATTGTTTGAAATATAGTCTATTTTTATTCGGTATCATAGAATGACTTGGAGTCAAAGGAACTAAAAGGATAAGTTGCACGACTTTGTTATTAAGAGGTCAACATACAAAGTATATTGCATTAAGGTGTTTAATTTTTGTTCATTGAGAAGAAGGGTGAGTATATGTAGATGTTTATCGCTAATAGACAAATGACTTAAAATGCCAAGAAGAGCAAGTAAATTTTATTTCACACTTAGATGATCTTTGTTGTTAGTTACAGAGTGTTGAGATAGACCTGTGATCGAGGTACCATGAATAGAAGGAGAAAGAATTGGATAATTTGAATTCATGTTCCAAGACTTCTAATGGATAGTATGAAAATCTTACAGTGTCTCTTGAATAGCTGATGCGTTAATAATTATCATGGATTAGAAAATTAGAGTATTAAAAATATTCCTTAGCATTCTTTCTATTCTGTCAGTTGCCTGAATATTTTCATAGGCGATAGAAGCATGGGCAGCTGTTAAAGAGGGTTCTATGAATATCGAGATAATACATTATATATTAGATGCCAGAAGTGTGAATTTTCATTTTTACATCATATGTCTTAAGCCTTTTTTTCTTTCCAGTAAAAAGGTTATAGGTGGATGATATTATGCACACTATGGCACAAGCATGTGTCATGCCACAACTGTCATTATATAAGCAGGCAAAATTGATCGGTACGAGAGTCCTGAGCTAATTGGGGGTTAGTGAATTTTTTTTGAGGTGGACCTACTTAATAGTGCAAAAAGGGGAACCTTTAGCTAATGTCGAATATGTGTACACCTGTGGTGGTTGACTTGAAGAGATTTGTACTTGAAGAGATACAATGTTTACAAAATTTAGCATCTTCGAGATCTATAAAATAGGCATTGGGATCAGAGAAAGAGAGCTAATGATGGCAGAAGGTGATACGAGATATCAAAAATGTTGTTCTTCAGTGTTTGAATAGTTCAAACTTTAAATAATGATGTTAGAGACTCAAAAAATTTCCACAGACATGGTTATCTCCGAGAGAAAGTAAAAATAAACCATCGTAAACATTGTGTCTAGTCCAAATATTCATTCAAGAAGTTGTGATCATACCTAGGGGTGGGATTGATAGGCTTAGCGAGATTGAGCACTTGATTCATGCTAACTACTTGTACATCATACTAGCCTATATCGCGATATGTTTGAAAGATGATACGAATCGATTTGGGGATGAAGCCAAAGCAATTCAAACGCGGAAAAAAAAATAAAGGATACGAAGAAGGGGATGAGAAAAGAGGATAAAAGCAAGACCCAATGAATAATGAACCTATGAGCAAACCTAAGTATGTGAAACCTAGACCCTCTCAATTTGATTCAATTCAAAGAACCTATGCTATTTGAAATCAAGGCAAGGGAAATTCAATTGAAATCCACAAATGAACAACCCTTCATGAAATCAATGGAAAAATGGTTCAAGACCAACAATGGAATCCACCATTAACTAAGCTAACCCTAAACAAACTATCACTCTTTAGAGTATTCAATACATAATTCATCCAATCTAAAATCTAAGTAATGAAATGAAAGACAAGCTATATATACAAGCTAAGTAAAGAAGACTAATAGGCAATTACAATGCTACCCTTAATGAAGTAAGGGCCTTCTTTGGCTAGTCTTTAATTCAAGAATTGGCCTTCAATGGCCAAACACGCCCCTCCTTGCATAGATGGCCCTCTAATCAACCTTGCATGCATGGCCTTCTTGCAAGCATAACCTTTTTTGCACAAATAGCCAACTCCCGACCTTGTCCAAGTTTGCACATGTAGCCAATTTGCAGAAATGTCCCTATTTGCACGTTTGGCCACTTTGCGCATTTTGTCCCTTTTCTAGTAGCTTCTTCTTCAAGCCTCGCCAAGCCACCTCCCACACATCATAGGCCTTATTGTGGGGCTTGTATGGGCCTCCAAAGGCCTTCAACGCCATCCTTATCATCCATGCCGCTTGTAGAGCTTGAAGTTCCATATCTTGGCCTTGGATGTAAGTCTTGAAATGAGGTGTGCCAAGTAGGATCGTATCATCCTCCCCTTCTTCAAAAGGATTCGTCCTCGAATCCGAACCTAGCAAAACCCAAGGGAAGACATACGAAAACATACTCCTCAAGGATTGAGGGTTAATAGCACACAAAGTAATAACCCCACATACATGCCAAGGATGGACAAATTTGTGGTACAACCACACATCAATAGCAATCATGACTATCAAGTGCACACATGAGGTATCAAGAAGTTGATTCCTCCGAGGTTCATGACATGAGAATAGAGTAATAAAACCAATGGATGCAAAATACGAAGCATGTAATACTACATTGGTTCTATTTGACAAGACGTACCACGGGAACTCATTTTCCAAATAAGGTGTTCCTAAATCCAACAAGGTAACACCCGGGTCAAATGGGAAGTATAGCCACCTATTAGGGTCAATAAAACAACCAACTACCCCACAAGTACCTTCCTCAACATAAGATGCACCCCAACACAAATAAGAGCATCATCATATGCAAATAAGTAATAAAGAAAGGTATCACTTAAGATAACTTCTTCATCCATGTCATTCTCCAATGTAGCTTCACTATTAGGTTCAAGAATAAGATCATTCAATAGGCTATTATGAAGTTGAACATGAAAGGAAGAATTTGTAATTTCTAGACAAGAATCACCTTCCTTTGTAACACTTTCCTTCCCCACAAATGGATCACAATCCTTCAAAGGAGGATCTTCATCATGGGAAAGAGTGTCATCACTCCATAGTGGGTTACATATCACATTATAGCCTCCAAAAGAGACCAAATGCTCAGCATTACCAAACATCCCACTAGGTTCATCATTCCCAATAGTCATGTCAATATCAAATAACGCATTATCTATAAAGAGGGAAGGATCAATTATCATTGAAATATCAAAGCATGCAATTCCACTCTCATAAAGACAACGGTCACTTTCCACAATACTTTCATGCACACGACTAGGCAAATGATCAATTGTACCAATATCATCACTAAATTGAGGGTCATTAAGCACATCACAAGGTTCCTCAAATAGTGGATTTTCATAGCAAACAAATTGATCAACACAAGCAACCACACTACTAGTTGGACGCAAATTGATCTTGCTAGAAGAATCAATTCGGTCATCGCTAGGATCAACTAGTGGGTGTCCTAACATCTCATATGACAATGTACTAACATGCAAACTAAGAGGATCAACACTAGGTGGACACAACTTGAACTCAAGAGAAGAGTCAAGATAGTCATCAATAGGATCAACTAGTGTTGGACCATCCATTTCAACTACATTGTCAATTGTCATTATAGCACTAGGCACATCACAAGGTAAAGACTCATTAAGCTCACATAAGGCTAAGCTATCACTCACACTCAAGTCAACATGCTCATTCACAAGAATTGGAGTGTCAAGATTAGCTATTTTACCTTGAAGTGCACACAAAGTATCTTCTTTACCATGGTTCTCAACTTGGGAGCCCATTTGCTCTTTCGGGAAGCTCTCCACTACCTCTTGAACTTTTAAATTTTGAGGCTCAACATTCGGTTTGCTTCCAAGAATACTGCACTATCAACAAGACCACTAGAAAAGAAAGAAAAGTTACAAGGGTTAGATAGAGTTTGTGACAACTCGTACATCACTCCTCACATCCTCTCCTTTTTCCTCTCTAGAGTCGTCACTTTTCGCTCCCTTACTCCTCTCAATCTTTTCTCTCTCAATTTCATTGGAGTTGGGACAAGTGTCAAGTATTTCTTTAGAAGGGTTAAGGGAACCCTCCGCTTCACTCCTCTCTTCCGCTTTACAAGGCTTAGACTTCTCTATCTTCATTCGTTGCACCTTGCATATGCGTTCCATCCGTTCATCCATACCCTTCAACTTCCCATCCACACTTTTCATCTCTTCACCTATACCTTTCATTTTCGATGTCAAGCTCGATATTTGATTCATGATCATAGCCAATGAGCTTGCTATGGATGGCATATCTCCCGTCTCTTGAATCCGACTTTGTTGATTAGTCGTTATAACCTTGGGACTAGGATAAGATGTCGGACTTGAGTAGTCGTCATAAGAACTTCCATAACCAACAAGTTGGTCACCTCCGTCAACACTTCTCTCCTCCTACCCTCCACACCATAACCATATTGAGAACATGGCACCTCCGGCTTAGGGTAAGAATCATATTTCATTGTGTTTCTTGGATTAGGAAATGTATAATCTCTTCTCCTCCTTGGACTACTCCTACTCGAACCAATCCACACACTTATACCATTTTGCTTGGAATAGGAAGTATCACAAGGCGATGCACGTGAATATCTATTAGAAGACCCCTCATAAGAATTATATGCAAGCCCATTATCTTCACAAGCATACTCACCACAAAGTGCATAGTCAATAGGCTCATCATCACCACATTCTTCCCATTCTTGCAAGTTCCCACCAATTGGTTCATATCGAAAGTGTGAGGAAGGAGCATACCTCAATTCACCCCCATGTCCATGGTGTGTAGGATGAGACTCTTCATGCTCGTATCCACCATAGGACTCTTCATCATACCCATCTACTCCTTTTTCTTCATAAGCTTCATGAGGTGTTGCCTCACAATTGCCCTCGGAGTAGTATTCTTCACCCTCGTACGAGTTATGATCATATCGACCATGTTCCTCATACAACTCATAAGCACCATCACCATCACATTCATTGTAAGAATAGTGATGCTCATATCCCATGTTATCTCCCTCATAGCCCCCATATCCATCATAGTCATACCCTCTATTGCTAGAGGCATAACCTTCAAAATCATCTCCACAAGACTCGGAAGATATGGATGACATCCTTATATCTCCTTCTCCTTATGTCTCCTCTTCGTGTACCTACAAAAAGAGCAAACAAGATTAGTAGCAAAAGCTCCTCACGTCACTCGTGTTTGCACTCAAACTTACCTCTCAACCTAAGCTTCTTCCAAGGTTGGTCAAGAACCCTTTTAATCCAAATCAATTCACAAGATTGCTAACCTTTGTGGAGGAATAGATTCTTGTTAATCGAAAGACGGACGACTCGATAAAACAAAAGAACTTGAGCCAAGAAGATTCAACGATATTAAAATGAGAAAAGCTTGAAAAGAATTGGCACGAAAGAATCGGACTCAAGAACTAGTTAACAACCAAGTAAGGATCAATTACTAGTTGTTAATTAGCTAGGAGAATCAAAGAAATGAGAAGAAAAAGTGAGCAAACCTTAGCCAAAAACTTAGACAAATTTTTGGAAGTTTTGACCAACACTTAGAAATTCGGAACAGCTTGCAGCATATATTTATAACGCCTATAACTTTTTCTACAGACCTCTGGTTGATGAACGGCTTGTTGATTCGGAAAGTAGACTCTCCGAAATTGAATTTTGATATATTATGGGTCCCGTAACTTCTTATACACACAAAGATATGCCCTCTCAAAGTTGACCAAAATCTACACAACACTTAGAATTTTTTTTTCTAAGTGTCAAAACTCCCACTCTCTGAATTTGGACCCCACGCGCGTCGAGGCGCGTCGATGATGACGATCATCGATGACGTGGCCTTTTTTTTTTTTTTTTTTTTTGAAAAATCAGAATATTGGATTAAATATTTCTGATTTTTTTTTTTATTTGGGACTTGACTTGGGCCCACACAAACACCTTTTTCACCCTTTTGAGTTGACCATTTGGATCAAACACTCCTTTTGGTCTTCTTCCTCATAACTATGAAGATATGAAGATGCTTATGAACACCAAGAACACCCAAAACTCAATCTATGCCCAAATCAACTTATTTTTCTCTAAAAATTTCAAATTTAACTCCCCCTAACTAGAGAACAAACCCCCAACAAAAATTAGCTCCAAATAAACTCCGAATCACTAAACCCGCTTTGTTAGTTTCTAAACTTTGCAAGAACACCTATGAAGATATGAAGATGCTCAAGAACATAAAGAACACCCAATTTTCAAATTATCTTCAAATCAACTTGTTTTTGCACCAAAATCCGGATCTAAGCTTCCCTCAACTAAGAGAACAAAGCCCATGTTACACCTCGCATTTTTGCACTTTCGGATATTTCGAAACAATGGCGGAAAGTTTAGCGCGAGGTCATTTTTCGGTTCCGTTGTAATGCGTAGGTCGTTGAAAGTATTCATAGTGTGGAAATATTGAGGAAGACCGAGGGCAAAAAGGGAATTTGCAAAATGGCATTATGGTAATTTTGTAAAAAGGCTAGGGGCAAAATGGTCATTTCACAAGAATTCAAGAAAATTCCAAAAGGGGCCATATCATGGCCATGTGAGGAAAAGGCATGGAAAAAGATGACAAAGAATATAATAATAAGTCATCTTTTAAGAAAATGCAAGAAAAATCTAGAGAAATAAAAGGAAAAAAGGAAAATTCTAGAGAGGGGCATGTGCCCCTCTATTCGCATATATATATATATAAGTAAGTTGTCATCTTTTTAATCAAGAAAGAAAGAAAGAAAGGAAAAAAAAAAAAAAGGAGGAGGACGGCTCCCACGCGCGTGTTGATCTTGAAAAATTGGTTGCTTCACGTTTTATTACTAATTGGAAGGCCCTCGTTAACGTGGTGTAGTTAGTAGAGCAAGTGGAGCGCTCGTTTGGCGGAACAAAGTCCTAACCGAGGATGAGGAAGGCAAGAGAAAAAGGTGAGGTTCAATCTTGATTTCATGTTTTTATAGATGTTTATGCATGTTAAAGTGTGTGAAGAGAATGAAAGTTATGAAATTTTGCATGGTAATGTTGTGGCCTGGAGTGAAGTTGTTGGAATAAGTGTGATGAATAAATTTTGTTTAGCGTAAATTGGTTGTTTTTGTGTGTTGTGAGAGGTGAACAATGAATGAAATATATGAAAGTATGGATGTTGAGGTATAGAAGTACATGTGTGTGTCTTTGTGTAGAGTTGTGTTATGGTGATGGATTAATTGTACTAAACATGTTTGTGTGTTGTTATAATGTGTAGAAAACGAATGAAAATCATGAAATACTATATGTTGTTGTTGGCCGAATGTTACTCTGTTGAGTTAATGTTACCTAGCGTTTTGGTTGTTTCGTCATGGAATTTGTGATGTGAAAATGAAGGTTAATGATCCAAGTTTCGGGAGTTAAAGTGATTTATGTAAAATTCTTTGTTGGATGAAAATAATGTTGTTAACGTATGGAATTGTCGACATAGTTTATGAATTTGAAAGTGGAAAATGTGTTATGAATGTTTCTAGTTAAGTTGGAAGGTTTCAAGAATGGATGTTGGGTTGGACATCTTGGAAATTATCTATTGATATTGTTATTATGATTGTTGGTATTGTTGTTGGATTGGCCAACCCTTGATGTTGATTTGAGCCATATTCTTCCATTACAATGTCACAATTTCAGCCTATAAGTGAACTTGCATGGAAAATTGGCGAAAACAAGATGAATCTGATCATATGGGTCCTTTTGAATGTAGATAACACAGATGAACCTAGCTATGCAACATGCGCAGTATGTAATCTTTTCATTTTATGAAGGTTGTGACATAATGTGTATTTGGGGAAAAATGCTTGATTTGAACGATGTATGTCCAATTAAGTTGTGAATGTTTGACAAATGACCAAGTACGAGAATGTTTTGTAACTAAAAGAGTTCCGTAAGTACTCATAACACGTATGCTAATTCTATGGCCCAAATCAACTTCCTTTGTTACGTACGGTAACCGGGTATGTTTATCTTCTCGTTCTCCGAAAGCTCGGTAAGTTCAATTCCGACCTCTTGCAAATTTAACTCCCCGGGCTTTTAACTGACAATTCCAACGAGAACAAACTTGTTTTGAGCCCAACAAACTATGCAGCAACTTTCCAAATAAACTCTAATTGTTCCATACCAACAAATCATGAACAACTTATATAAACGAAGTCCCTCACTTTTTATGATATTATAGTTTCTAAACTTTGCAAGAACACCTATGAAGATATGAAGATGCTCAAAGAAATTTGAAGAACATAAAGAATGAGCTTAGAAAAACTTTCTATCGGACTGGCCTCACGCACGATCCCACAAATTTTCAAATTATCTACAATCAAATCAACTTTTGTTTACGTCTAAGGTCTTGTCACGCTTCCGTGATCCGTATTGTTGAGTCGGACACGTTCGTTAGTCTAATCTACTTTTGATTATGTTATGTTTATCTAAGCTCCCGACCAAACTTCTTAGGCCGCGATTTCACAGTGTAAGAGGAAGATACAATGGTGAGCTCCAAGTCCACCTTGGATGACATTAGAGAGCCAATTTCTCCTTCAATATGTCGATGTGTGCTATGTAACGAATTTTGTGTAATTCGTATTTTGGTCAAGTTTGTAAACCTCATTATGTATTTTATGATTAATCACTTTAGAGATTTGAAAAAAAAAAATTATGTGTGCGATAAGACCTTCAGTCCCTCGAAAATTCGTGACAGGACAACACCAATTGAAGCCAATTTCTCCTTCAATCACCAGACCCAGTTTCAAACCTTCAAGCTTCAACAATGGTAGAACACCTTTAAAGGCCACGAAATTTGAAACCTAGGGATTTTTAATATCAAGGAACTCAAATTTGACCTCAAATCCACTAAAAAACTATAACAAATTTTCGGTTTTTTTTTTTTTTTTTTTTTGGGAATTTCGAATTTTTTTATTTTTTATTTTTTTATTTTCAAATTTGAGCCTAGGATTAGAAATTGTAAGAACAATCTCTTAGCCTATGCTCTGATACCAAATGATACGAATCGATTTGGGGATGAAGCCAAAGCAATTCAAACGCGGAAAAAAAAATAAAGGATACGAAGAAGGGGATGAGAAAAGAGGATAAAAGCAAGACCCAATGAATAATGAACCTATGAGCAAACCTAAGTATGTGAAACCTAGACCCTCTCAATTTGATTCAATTCAAAGGACCTATGCTATTTGAAATCAAGGCAAGGGAAATTCAATTGAAATCCACAAATGAACAACCCTTCATGAAATCAATGGAAAAATGGTTCAAGACCAACAATGGAATCCACCATTAACTAAGCTAACCCTAAACAAACTATCACTCTTTAGAGTATTCAATACATAATTCATCCAATCTAAAATCTAAGTAATGAAATGAAAGACAAGCTATATATACAAGCTAAGTAAAGAAGACTAATAGGCAATTACAATGCTACCCTTAATGAAGTAAGGGCCTTCTTTGGCTAGTCTTCTTAGTGTAGTCTTTAATTCAAGAATTGGCACTTCAATGGCCAAACACGCCCCTCCTTGCATAGATGGCCCTCTAATCAACCTTGCATGCATGGCCTTCTTGCAAGCATAACCTTTTTTGCACAAATAGCCAACTCCCGACCTTGTCCAAGTTTGCACATGTAGCCAATTTGCGTAAATGTCCCTATTTGCACGTTTGGCCACTTTGCACATTTTGTCCCTTTTCTAGTAGCTTCTTCTTCAAGCCTCGCCCAAGCCACCTCCCACACATCATAGGCCTTATTGTGGGGCTTGTATGGGCCTCCAAAGGCCTTCAACGCCATCCTTATCATCCATGCCGCTTGTAGAGCTTGAAGTTCCATATCTTGGCCTTGGATGTAAGTCTTGAAATGAGGTGTGCCAAGTAGGATCGTATCAAAAGATAAGTGCAATGGCACGAGATGTTTGTATTGTCATGTGTGAAAACAGTAACATTATATGAAACGTCTATGTAGGGGTTTAAGGATGTGTTCCAGCATTTTCATACATGAGAGTGTTATGTGGGAGTGTATGGATGTGTTCCAGCATCGCTATACGTGAGAGTGTTATATAGGAGTGTATGGATGTGTTCCAACACCACCGTACATGCGAGCGATATGTAGAAGCGTAAGGATGTGTTTTAATGACGTCGTACATGAGAGTATTATGTAGAAATATTTATATGTGTTCCAGCACTACCATATGTAAGATGGTGGATGTGTTCCACTAGGGATCGTGGTCGTGATGCTTTGATGTGTTCTTGTGAAGTAAGGGCATAAGAGAGTATATGTTTGAGACATTATAGAACACTAGTGTTATTCGCTCGACGAGTGGTTTGAACCTAGTGAGTCACATCTACTAAATCTCGAGTTGGTTCAGCAAGCTTTATACAAAATTTAAAAAAATCGCGTTGATATGAGAACGACTTTGTACTGCTTAAAGCAAACAAAAGTCATATGAAGATACGGAAGCGAGTGGTATGAAGAGCATGAAGGGCGAAAAATAAAACTTTTTGTCCCCATGAAGGGGTTTATGTGTAACGACCCGCTTGGTCGTTATAATTGTTCCTGTACTTTCGCCCCTTTCCAAGCATGGTTAGCTCACTTTTTACCAGAGGGGACCGTTGACATGCTTCTCGAGGTGTCTAGATTTGATTCGGGCGACTCTTTGTGAAATTTTGGCTTAAAACGAAAAAGAGTTGACTCAAAGTTGACTTTTGGGTAAATGGACTTTTTTCGGAAATCCGTCAATTCTAAGAGGTCCGGATGATCTTTTAGAACTTTCGTGTATATCTGGTTCAGTTCCTAATGTATTCGGATGCATTTTGAGACTTGGGTTGGGAAGTTGGAATTGAGGTATCGGGGGTTGACTCGGTCAATGAGACCTCTGTTGGGAATTTTGAGGCTGCGGGTGCATTTATAGCGTGTTTTTATATATGTCTGTGTATGTGATTTGTCAGCAGATTGAGATAATTTTGGGGATTTCTGGTACTGGTGTCCTCCAGGGCTACACAGTACCGTCCCAGCGGCACCGCCATAGCGGTGGTATGGCCGCTGGGGCAGCCAAGTTCTTTGTGGCCTGACTGTCCCGACGGTCTGAATGGACGTCAGGGTGGTGCCGTCGTAGCGGTACCGATACCGCTGTATCGGTATCGGGCCTGTTATATTCATTAAGTGTGTATTAAAATCCCTTAGTCTATCATTTATTACTATTCCGAAAATTAAGCTTTGGGGAGACACTCTAGAGGATTCTTGGAGAAGCTTCTTGGTGGTAAGTCATTCTAATCTCCTTGCTAATTCATTATTCCTAATCATCTTAGAATTCCTTCCCTTGTTAGTTCATTAAGTGATGAAGATTAAAGTGGGTTTAATGAATGTTCTATCTGTTACGCCTCAGAAAATTTTGCTAACTTATGACATGAGCAAGCTTGTATGAACAGGATGAGTTCTAAGGATTTCCAAAGTTAAGCATGTTACACCCCGTACTTCCAGATGAACGTTCTCTAAGTTTAAGTACAAGTACGTGG
>NW_026714227.1:0-24509 GCF_029784015.1 Lycium ferocissimum
GCAAAGTTCAACATACACCCAAAAATCAAAAAAACAAATCACGGGCCCCCCTCCGAGAGAAATTTTGCCATCTCTCGCCGGAACCCCTTTACAAAACCTCACCCTCCGGGAGTCCCCGCGTGGCTAAACGCACCCCCCGAAAGGGGCCCGACGAAAATGACCAGGTAAGGCAAAAATCGAAAAAACCAAACCGAGAAAAACAAACAAAAAAAGACATTCCCAAAAAAAATACCACGTTTTTTTTTCGTAAAAAAATCTCCTACCCGTCTCAATATGAAGGGAAAAAGTAAACGAGTCCCAAGGTACCAAAGTTATTTTAAAAACCGCATCGAGTCCAAGGCACAAAAAACGAGCGCACCTGATATCAATTAGGGAGGATCGAGGTACCGACAGGTCATATACCCAGTATCAAACGTAGAACTATATCAACATACCCGAATCGAGCCGACGTACGCAATTTTTAAAACTAATCGAGTCGACACGTAATACCGCGATCCGTGAAAATCGTCATCGAGTCGGGGAGTACAAAAAAAATACGGACGCATCGAGAATATCAAATGCTTATTTTCGGACCACATTATGCACCCTAAGTATCATATGTTATCATAAGCATATGCTGATAACAGAGCCCGGCCCTCCAGTGAGGGACGCGGTAACAGAACCCGGCCCTGTGATAAGGGACGCGGTAAACAGAATCATCATACTCCAAAAGCATGCATCGTATGTGCATGTAACAGAACCCGGCCCTCTAGTACGGGACGCGGTGGACGGGTAATCATCATGTGCCATCTCGGCCCCCACTCCCAACTCATGATGATATATAAACATACATATAACGTAACCCGGCCCGCCTACGAGGGGACGCGGTGAACAATGCAGGAAGAGCACGATAAATGCAACCGGCCCGGACGCAAGTGAATCGTACCGTGGAGTACGCACAAGAACATAACGTAACCCGGCCCGGTCGCGTTGAAAGATGCATTGAATCATGCACGAGCAGAGTCGTGAGAAACCATATGCACATAAATCCAGACTCGATGAATACGTACACTTACCGACATTCGAAGGCTCAGAAACGAATTTCGATTTCTTCCAAATTAGTATCGGGAAGTCCGCGAGCATTTGAAATACGTAAACCTCTTCGAACTTTTTAAGCTATCCGGGATCGTACGTGAAGAATATTAGGGCTTACGAGCACACTCATAGAATACTCGAATCGGACGACTCATATCCCAATACACATAGCAGTACTTATATCGGACGCTCATACCAGAATACTCATATCGGAGTTATCATGTCGGAACGCTTATACCAGAATACTTAGATCAGAATACTTATGTCAGAATATATATATATATATATATATATATATATATATATATATATATCAGAATAGAATGCTCATATCAGAATACTTATATCGAAATATTTATATCGGAATGTTTATATCAAAATATTCAAATCGGATCATTCGTACCGAAGCGTTTATGTCAGAATAGTCAAACCAGAATACTTATATCTGAGTTACCAGATACTTATATCAAATTCGGAACAATAGCCAAAGGTTTCCTTAATTATCTTACTTAAATAAGGCAAATAGAACAGTACAATTAGGTCTCGTGGATTGTGGGCCTACCTCGGTCAAATGAGGTGGCATACACAATTTACGTATTGTACACTTCATAATATCATTCATAATAGTTTTAAGGTAGTCGGGTCCCATTTGTTCAGGTTCTAGGTATTTAGACAACTTTTCCAACCCTTAGCAACATAATTGGTTCAATTCCACTGAAAGAAAAAGGGCAATTTCTGGACGTGGATTCCGGAGAGTAGAGTTGTCCCCGAGGTCCAAATTCAAGCCTAATATATCTAGGACATGCCAAAAGAAAGAAAGGGTAAGCCTTACATACCTTATTTGCCTCTTACGCTTGTCCAAATTCAAATCCCGTTTCCTCCGTAATCTACAATTGGTCACATTTACCAAATATCAATTATCAAGCTTTAGGAATTCAAACTTAAACCAATACTTGTCTACAGAATTTGGGCAGCATTTCCCCCGTAAATGCACCATCCCGAGAATTTCAACTCGGCCAAAAATACAACAACAAACCCGAGAATTAAACTCGGCCACAATATCAACAATTATTCCAATAAATCCAACAATTAATTCAAGACATATTCTAACATTAGTAATCTTTTCTCTACATAGTTCATCAACATACCATTCACTACATATCTCAAGCTAATTCCCATGCTCATACATTCATTACTAACTCAAGATCAACCAAACACCATTCAAAAGCATTTTGTATCATTCTACAACATATACAAATTTTCCACCACGACCATAATCCATCCGAAACCTCCAATTTTCAACATAACTATTCACAACACATTTTTATCTTCCAATTTCACTCACAACAACAACAATTTGCATCTTACTACATCATTCTCATAATTACATAAACTATAATGAAATCACATACTTTCCAATAACAACTTAACAACAATTTCCTCATGCCAACTAGAGCCATTTAACCTTCCATTTTCATCACAAGGCTACAACAACATAATTAACATACTAAATAATTTAATTCATATTCCTCCACCACACAACATCACACGGCCACACACACACTCACACACACCACACGGCTACATCCACAACATACCATTTCCATGATTTTCATTCATTCCACATAGTACAACATATATAATCCTCCATAACATATAAAAAAAATAGGAAGTCTTACCTTTTCTCCAATTCTCCACTTGCCACAAAAGTAGTCTTCTTGCTTAAATAATTATACCATGTCGAAGAGGGCCTTGAGCTTAGTAGGAATTCAAGATGAAAGGAATTTTTGAACCAAAGATTAAGGCTCCAAGAATTTTTTTTTTTTTTTTTTTCTCATGGCCGAATAGGCCTTCTTGGTTTTTCTCCTCCTCCAAGCTTCTTCATCTTTTTTTTTAAAAGATGAAGATGCTCATGACTTATTTATCTTTCTCTTCCCCACCATTTATCTATATTTATTTTTAAGTCCCTCAGGTATAAGAATATGAATACATGGCCTTATATTTTTCCTTCTCCAAACTTCTAGAAATTTCCATGTATAAAGGATAAATATTATGGCAATTTGTCCTCTTTTTTTTTTCTTTTTTTTTTTCACATGGCCAATATGGCCCTTCATGAAGTTTCTTGAACACCATGTGAAATTACCATTTTGCCCCTTGCCTTCCACATTATTCCCATGATGCCACTTTGCAAATCTGCTTTTTTTTTACCCTTAACCTTTCTCGTATTTCCATACTAATAATGTTCATAAATTATATTCCTAACAACTCGGACGCTAAAATAACTCTTGAAAATGATCTTGTTCTTAACTTGCCACGACTTTCTCAAATTATCCAAATGTATGAAATACGGGGTATAACATCCTCCCCCCCTTTAGAACATTCGTCCTCGAATGTTCAACTGATCTTATGGGGTGTCATAATACTTCCTGAGGATCCCTCCTTATAGTTGTCCTTTTTCTTCATACTCATTCTTGCTAAGTCCGATATAATATATCTCTCCCCCTTTTAAGGGGCTCCTTATACACTAACAGTCTCCGAGTATCCTTTACTCAATTGAGGCCTTCTTGACTGTAGTGCCAGTTACTAGGACATACGTGTCCACTAATATGGCCACAAATAAAGCATCATACGCATCCATATGTATATACATAGTTATTATTAACTGGCCCACAAAATACTTCCAAACGTCGTTCAAGCCTATCCTAATTCCAAAACTGTGGTGTTCTTCCTGTCTCTTCTCTATTCCAACCTGTTGCGTGCTAGGTGGCTCCTTTTATAGTCTCCAACCATCTTGTACCTTCTATTTTCCCATTTGTTTCTTGGATCAACATTTGTGAAAATTTTTGGCATACTTCCCAGGGGGTCACCCATCATGAAATTGCTCCACCGAGCACGCTTAACCCCGAAACTTTGGTGGGATTTGGTGCCTTAATGCCGATATAATCGCGTCCACTTCCTCATATGCCCTTTACCACATAATCTAGAGCCACCAAAGTTTCACATTCTGAGGCATTTTCGTAACACGTCCTTTCTTGTGCAATTACCGTTTTGCCCTTTTCAATCTTCCATGTCACCTTCACAAATTCTTATTATCCGAAATCTGTACACCGCGAATGCCATCAATACCTTACAGAGTATATAACTTCATATCATATTCTTGCCATCCGGAACTGCCGGTCTCGGGTAACTGGTCAAATATATCCACACTTACCTCCTTCCGTCGTATGTAAGGCTTACGGATGGAATTTCTTATTTCATTCTCCTATGACTTGGCTCTATCGCACGATCTATGACAGAAAGGTCAACAATTTCCTAGATGCCCCGTAGCCTCCTCGTTTATAAACGTGGCGCGCTTCACACCATAAACAAGACTCTACCGGACACGACTTTGCGTACAACCCCTAGACGTACCGCTCCGATACCACTTTGTCACACCCTAACCTTATTAGGTGTGATGGGCACCCGACCCTTACCTAGGGCCGAGCGAACCCTCGACTCTTACCGCATACAAAATCACTCCAGACTTTTTAAATCAAATAGGATAAAATACATAGCAAGATTTTTTTCAGAAATATTCTTTCTCGTAGCCTTCAAATCGAACAAATTTATAATGATACAAAATTCAATACATAACACGGACCGACATATCGGCTGACGAAGCCGCTTACAGACCGACAACCAACACCCACGACGCTGTCTGCAAAGTCTCTAACATACACCCGAAAATCATAACAAACAAACTCTGACTTGGCAGCCCTCCGAGAGAATGGAGCTTGCCATCTCTGCCGGAACACCTTCTACAATAACTTCAGCTCATCTGGGAGTACCTGCGTGGCATGAAACGCAGCCCCCGAAGACAGGGGGTCAGTACGGAAAATGTACTGAGCATGTAAGGCATGCAATACAGAAAACAGAACCATAACTGAAACAAACAGGACTAAAAGATAAGTACATTACTCAAAATACCAGACGCTTCTTTTTCAGACAAAAATCGTACCTACCCGTCTCATATATCAGAAGGAGTACAGAAAGTAAACGAGTCGCCTAAGGTACCGAAATGCTTATTTTACAATCACAGATCGCATGTCCGAAGAGGTACAGAAAAATACAGAGCGCACCGGTGATATCACACGTCGACGAGAGCGATCGTACGTAATGCTCGTACGAGGTCATATATCGGACGAAATATCAAACGTACGTAACTATATCGAACATACCCGTAATCGAGTCGTACGTACGCACCGTTTCGATTGTGTTCGTAATCGTAGTCGCGACATACGTAAGTATACCGTACGTATCCGTGAACGAGCCGTACGTACAGAGATATGTCGTACGTATTCGTAATCAAAATCGTAAGTATGGAGGCATAATAGGTAGAGCCTCATCAAAATCGAGATGCGTGTAAGCCGTCTTACAAAATCGTCATCGCAGTCGTGAGTACAAAAAATGCGACCTTGTCCGTAATATCAAATGCTTATTTTCGGCATTACGTATTATGCATAACGTATCATATGTTATCATAAGCATGCGTCGATAACCGTAGCCCGCCCTCCCGCCGAGGGACGCGGTAACAGAACCCGGCCCTGTGATAAGGGACGCGGTAAACAGAATCATCATACTCCAAAAGCATGCATCGTATGTGCATGTAACAGAACCCGGCCCTCTAGTACGGGACGCGGTGGACAGAATCATCATGTGCCATCCTGGCCGCCACTCCCAACTCATGATGATATATAAACATACATATACGAACCCGCCCGCCTATGAGGGACGCGGTGAACAATGTGTAGGAAGAGCACGATAACGTAACCCGGCCCGGACGCAAGAATCGTACCGTGGAGTACGCACAAGAACATACCGTAACCCGGCCCGGTCGCAAGTGAAAGATGCATTGAATCATGCACGAGCAGTAGTCGTGAGAAACCATATGCACATAAATCCAGACTCGATGAATACGTACACTTACCGACATTCGAAGGCTCAGAAACGAATTTCGATTTCTTCCAAATTAGTATCGGGAAGTCATGAGCATTTGAAATACAGAAACCTCTTCGAACTTTTTAAGCTATCCGGGATCGTACGTGAAGAATATTAGGGCTTACAGAGCACACTCATATCAGAATACTCGAATCGGACGACTCATATCCCAATACACATAGCAGAGTACTTATATCGGACGCTCATACCAGAATACTCATATCGGAGTTATCATGTCGGAACGCTTATACCGTAATATATTATATATATATAATACTTATGTCATATATATATATATATATATATATATATATATATATATATATATATATATATATATATATATATATATCGAATAGAATGCTCATATCGAATACTTATATCGAAATATTTATATCGGAATGTTTATATCAAAATATTCAAATCGATCATTCGTATCAAGCGTTTATGTCGAATAGTCAAACTAGAATACTTATATCCGAGTTACCGTATACTTATATCAAATTCGGAACAATAGCCAAAGGTTTCCTTAATTATCTTACGGAAATAAGGCAAATAGAACAGTACAATTAGGTCTCGTGGATTGTGGGCCTACCTCGGTCAAATGAGGTGGCATACACAATTTACGTATTGTACACTTCATAATATCATTCATAATAGTTTTAAGGTAGTCGGGTCCCATTTGTTCAGGTTCTAGGTATTTAGACAACTTTTCCAACCCTTAGCAACATAATTGGTTCAATTCCACTGAAAGAAAAAGGGGCAATTTCGGACGTGGATTCCGGAGAGTAGAGTTGTCCCCGAGGTCCAAATTCAAGCCTAATATATCTAGGACATGCCAAAAGAAAGAAAGGGTAAGCCTTACATACCTTATTTGCCTCTTACGCTTGTCCAAATTCAAATCCCGTTTCCTCCAGAATCTACAATTGGTCACATTTACCAAATATCAATTATCAAGCTTTAGGAATTCAAACTTAAACCAATACTTGTCTACAGAAATTTGGGCAGCATTTCCCCTGTAAATGCACCATCCCCGAGAATTTCAACTCGGCCAAAAATACAACAACAAACCCGAGAATTAAACTCGGCCACAATATCAACAATTATTCCAATAAATCCAACAATTAATTCAAGACATATTCTAACATTAGTAATCTTTCTCTCTACATAGTTCATCAACATACCATTCACTACATATCTCAAGCTAATTCCCATGCTCATACATTCATTACTAACTCAAGATCAACCAAACACCATTCAAAAGCATTTTGTATCATTCTACAACATATACAAATTTTCCACCACGACCATAATCCATCCGAAACCTCCAATTTTCAACATAACTATTCACAACACATTTTTATCTTCCAATTTCACTCACAACAACAACAATTTGCATCTTACTACATCATTCTCATAATTACATAAACTATAATGAAATCACATACTTTCCAATAACAACTTAACAACAATTTCCTCATGCCAACTAGAGCCATTTAACCTTCCATTTTCATCACAAGGCTACAACAACATAATTAACATACTAAATAATTTAATTCATATTCCTCCACCACACAACATCACACGGCCACACACACACTCACACACACCACACGGCTACATCCACAACATACCATTTCCATGATTTTCATTCATTCCACATAGTACAACATATATAATCCTCCATAACATATAAAAAAAATAGGAAGTCTTACCTTTTCTCCAATTCTCCACTTGCCACAAAAGTAGTCTTCTTGCTTAAATAATTATACCATGTCGAAGAGGGCCTTGAGCTTAGTAGGAATTCAAGATGAAAGGAATTTTTGAACCAAAGATTAAGGCTCCAAGAATTTTTTTTTCTTTCTCATGGCCGAATAGGCCTTCTTGGTTTTCTCTCCTTCCAAGCTTCTTCATCTTTTTTTTTTTTAAAAGATGAAGATGCTCATGCCTTATTTATCTTTCTCTTCCCCACCATTTATCTATATTTATTTTTAAGTCCCTCAGGTATAAGAATATGAATACATGGCCTTATAAGAATATGAATACATGGCCTTAAATTCGTTTCTGAGCTTTTGAATGTCGGTAAGAGTACGTATTCATCGAGTCTGGATTTATGTGCATATGGTTTCTCACGACTCTGCTCGTGCAAGGCTCAATGCATCCGTTCACCGCGTCCCGGCCAGGAGGATCCGTTATCGTGCGCATGCCCTCGTATATGTATCCGTTCACCGCGTCCCGGCCGGTTCGTTATCGTGCGGGTTCCACCGCATTGTTCACCGCGTCCCTCATAGCGCGGGCCGGCTCGTTTATATATATGATATTATGATCTCGATGATATGGGGACGGTGGTTGGGATGGCATATGATCCGTCCGTTCACCGCGTCCCGTACTGTAGGCCGGGTTCTGTTACCGCGTCCCTCGCTGGAGGGCCGGGATCTGTTATCAGCATATGCTTATGATAATATATGATCTGTTATGCATAATCTGTGGTCTGAAAATAAGCATTTTTGATATTCTGGACAAGGTCTGCATTTTTTGTACTTCTGACTCTGATGACGATTTTGTACGTCAGACTTCTACATTTCTGATTTTGATAAGGCTCTGCCTATTATGCCTCCATACTTCTGATTTGATTACGAACTGTCTCCGATATATCTCCGTACGTCCGGCTCTCGTTCACGGATCCGTTCGGTATACTTCGTACGTCCGACTTGATTACGAATCTGTCCGACACAGCTCTGTACGCCTAACTCTGATTACGGGTCTGTTCGATATAGCTCTGTACGTCTGCGTCTGATATAAGACATCATCTGAGCATTCTGTACGTTCTGTATTTCGTCCGGTATATGATATCGTCTTAGCATTCTGTACGTTTGATATTCCGTCCGATATATGACCTCGTCTGAACGTTGTGTACGTTTTGCACTCCGTCCAACGTGTGACATTGCCGGTGCGCTCTGCACCTCTTCGGACACGCGATCTATAATCGTAAAATAAGCATTTTAGTACTCTGGCTGACTCACTTACCTTCTGTACTCCTTCTGATATATGAGACAGGTATGTCTGATTTGTGTATGAAAAATAAGCGTCTGGTATTCTGAGTAGTGTATGTACCTGATAGTTCGTCTCGTTCGCTTATAGTTCTCGTTACTTTGTGTTGCATGCCTTATATATCGCACATATTCCGTATCGACCCCCCGTCTTCGGGGCCGCGTTTCATGCCGCGTTGTGTACTCCTGCATGATTAGCAAACCGTTATAGAAGACGTTTCACCGGATTGGCAGCTCCATTTGCTCCAGAGTGTTGCGAAAGTTAGAGTTTGTATGATATGCTTTCGTATGGATGTTAGAGACTTTGCATGGGGCGTCGTGGGTGTTGGTTGTCTGTCCGTAAGCGGCTCCATCAGCCGATACGTTATATGTGTTGGTTCTGTTTGACTACCGGTTTTATGTAATTTGAAAGCAACGAAAATGATTATTTCTGAAAGTTGTATTTCGTATTTTATCTTTATTAGGAAAAAAAAAATTTATGTGCGTAATAAAAGTCTGTGGGTTCGCTCGGCTCCGGATGTGGGGTCGGGTGCCCATCACACCCTAGTAAGGTCGGGGTGTGACATGAATGGAAAAGAGAGGGGTCAAAAAAGGATAAGAAAGGGCAGGCAAAGAAAAACAAGGAAACCTTAAAAGCAATGGTAACCACCTGGGGGTCTGATGATGACTCTGATGAAGGGGTTGATCACACTGCTCTCATAGTTGCTGATCATTCAGACATAGAGGAGGGCATCAAGTTAATCACTTATGGGCTCAAAGATAAGCTAGATCAAATCTCAAAGAAAGAACTAATGACCTTGATGAACACCCTAATCGATGAATATCAAGAGATGAGCACAGAAAGAGTTGAGCTACATGGCGAATTTAAAAGCTTACAGGATCAACTGTTGAATTGCGAAGCCTCCAAAGACATATATGAAAGGGAGAATTCACTGTTGAAAGAACAGGTTGCTAAACTTGGTTCATCAGTCTTGGATCTCCAATCCAAGTTCTTAATCTTACTATTAAACCAAGAGAATGTGGGCTAAGTAGTGAGCAACGTGAGGTTGAGTTTCAACTACAAAAAGTGAAAAATGAGCTACACCTGGAGAAGGAAATATCTAGAGACCTCAGAACAAAACTGTTACACCCTGTACTTTTATATGTTAAGTGTCTTCATGAGTTGGTTGCTATATATTAGGAGAGTGGAATTATCATCGAGGTTATATGAGATTAGACATGTTCATCTTGAGTATGCGAGGGTTTAAGTTCATGTTTGTTAAGTGTTGGAAGGATTAGAGGGTGAACGAATCGAAGAGTATACGTTTCATCGAAAGTTGATAGATACGGACCATATTTGGAAATATTATCTGTACTTCCCTTGGCAGAGAGGAGAAATTCCATGGTGAAAATTATGGCCAAGAAATACGGACCATATTTAAATATACGGTCTGTATTTCTAGCCGTATTTTTATGTCGGCTGCAGTTTATATTTTTTTTTATATTTCGTGTATACCTTATTTTAACTCATTTTCTCCACTTCCCCTAGTCTACAACATTCTAGAAAACCCTATCAAACATTATCTATTCAACTCCTAAGTAAAATCAAGGATCAAAAAAGAAGATTAAGTGTTTAAAAGTTCTAAAGTGATTATGGAAGGTTGTTTCTCCTCTTGGTAGTTGTTTTGGAGGATACTTCAAGTTGAAGCACTCTTGGAATTGATGTGTTCTTGATTTTTGAGGTAAGATTCTGTCGTAACTCCATGTTTAAGAGTTTATATAATGGTTATGCTAGGTTTGAAGGAAAAGGAGTTGGAAGAAAGGTTCAAATATGAATTTGAGTTTATGTTGAGATGTAATCTAACTTGAGTCATGTTGTAAATATGTTTTTAAGCTAAATCCTTGTTGTAAGGATGTTAGATGGTGTTGAGGTTGTATTGAGGATATTATACTTGGTATACTTGGAAGAAAGAAGTGTGTAAGTGTCATATACAAAGCGTATATTGAGCTGTTTTGATATAAATCTTGAAGTGAATAGTGATGTGGAATTAAAGAGACTTATGTAAGGTTGGTTTTGTAGGCTGCTAGGTGTGCTGTAGTAATAAGGAGATTAGAATACTAGCCCGATAGTTTCATTATAAAATTTTATTGACGACTTGAGGTATGTTAAGGCTAACTTTCCTTCTCTTGGCGTGATCCTTATGAACGAAACATAAACATAATGCTAATCAATAATTATTCTATTCTTAGTAGCTAGAGATGTTCCATTTTGATTCATGTTCGATAATGTGGTTTTCAGTAAGTCTTTCCTCAGATTCAGTATGATTCCTAGAGTCACTTGTTGATGAAAATGCTAGTTCATAATGTTGTTTGGAGGTGTAACAACCTTACGTCAATCCGACAGATTGAGGATGTACTATTATCATATTCATGCATTGCATTATATGTACAGACCTATGACCCCTCAGGGGTTAGATGTTACGCCGCAAAAATTTTTGCGTCGTTTGCGTCATAAGTAAAGTAACATAAGCTGGAGAGGTCATCAAACCTTTACAAAGTTAAGGAAGACTTTTAACAAGTGCTAAGCAAGTGTCTAAATGTTCCAGGATCAAGCGAATCAAAGGAATTAAATTTGTCTATACTTTGGGAAAACTTGGCAGAATTTCGGATAGAATTTTTGGTCCAACTTTAGGGAGGTGTATGTCACACCCTAACCTGATAGGGCGTGATGGGCACCCGACCCTTACCTAGGGCCGAGCGAACCCTGCTGACTTTCGTAATACTCATAATCATACTGGGCCCGCAAAACATGACATAAGCACAAAATGAAATTTTTTTCATAAACAAGCATGCCTTTCGTCTTTTTCAAATCAAATAAAAAAGTCACAACAAAGAACATAATGCATAATAATACGCTGGCTTACAAAGCCGCTTACAAACTGACGTCTTATACACAAAACACTGTCTGCAAAGTCTCTACCATAACTCCAGATACCATACAAAAGCACTCGGACTCGGCAGCACTCCGGAGGAAATGGAGCTCGCCAATCCAGTTCGAACATCTTCTGCTAACGTCATCTACTCATCTGTGGGTACCTGTGCGGCATGAAACGCAGCCCCCGAAGAAAGCGGGGTCGGTCACGAAATATGTACCGAGTATGCAAAGCATGGCATACGTAAAATAAGATCATAACCGAAGTAAGGAGTTCGTAAAGCAAGCATAACAATCCCAAAAACCAAAGTGCTTGCGTCGAAGCGCAAATCATACATAGGATACAAAAGACAAATATAATAATCCGAATGCCAAAATGCTTATTTCGAAATACAAATTACGCATATCAATGTCATGTATCATAGCCCAATGGGACCAAAGTGACATAAGTGAATAATCATCATATACATACCGTAACACATCATAATATCATACCGATCATACGAGACGCCATTAACCGATGTGGGATTGTCTAAACCAATGGGATCACAACATGGGACCGCCTAAACCAATGTGGGATTGGCCTAAACCAATGTGGAATTTTTCCACACCAATGGGTTTGCCCCACCAGTTTGCCCCACCATTGGGTTTCAATATCACCATACCAACCGATCATATATCATATCAGACTTCGTATCACATCATATTTCGAAATACACATCATACATACATACACAGTACCCGGCCGAAAGGGGCTCGGCGTACCGAACACATCATAACACCATAATCGATACACGTTTTCCGGCCAAAAAGGGGCTCGGCGAACCGGACACATCATACTCCGGAAAACACATCATTTACGAACCGAGAAACCATACGCACATAAATCCTTATTACTGACTTAATAGAATGATCAAACAAGCCCTCATTTAAAAGCCAAAACAGTAGTCAAATCAAGTTTTCTTCCGAATATCACTCGGGAACATATCAAACCGAACTTCGGAAACCAAGGTCACGTATCAAAATCACATACATAAAAATTCTTATTTCAGACTCAACAGATAAATAAGTAATCATACTCGGGGGTCGGAAAGATAGTCATATTAAGTTCTTTCAAAGAGTCGTTGGCACTACTATAAAAAGAAAGTCGCGGGACCCACGGACGAGCGTCAACCCAATCCGGCCCGCCTATGAAAGTTGAAGTCATTATACGTTATCGAATCATTATTGTAAACTCAAAAGATAGGTAAACTGATCGTACTTGGAATCGGAATAATAGTCATATCATATCCTTTCAAAAAAATCATCAGAAGTACATAGAGGAAAGTCGCGGGGCCCACGGATGGGTGTCGACCCAAGTCGGGCCCGCCTATGGAAAACATAATCATCATAGGCCATAAAAGTTCCTACGAACATATCGGGGCAATCCGAGCCTTTCTGTGAAAGTTACGGTCGTTCGTAGTTACGGAACTCCTTAAAAACAAAACTTTATACGCAACGTTTGAAAATCAAATATTCCAAAGACATAAGGGCCAATATTTCATCACATCAAACATACGAATTCCAAGAAACAAATGAGAGTCATAAACATGCTCGGATTGCGAGAATAGAATTTCCTCGAGGCTCGTGTCATAGCCTATTTGTAACTAAGGCATGCCAAAAGAAGAAAGGGTTGAGCTTTACATACCTCGTCCGCTTCCTACGCTAATCCAAATTTAAGTCTCAAACCTTCCAAGATCTACAATAAGTTCATTAAGTACCAAACATTAGCCATAAGCACTTAAGAATCCAATCCCAAGCCATCACTTTATTTACGTAAATTTGGGCAAAGATTTCCCTTATAAGTTGAACAACCCCGAGAATTCAACTCGGCCAATATTTTCAACAACAATACCAACAACCATATAAGTAACATCAATAATCGATTCAAAACGCATTCTAACATTAATAACCCTTTCGACACAATTCAACAACATTCCATCCACTACATAATGAAACCCGAAACCTCCAAGTTCAAGGAAACAACACAACACATTTTCTTCCTTCCGAATTCATGAACTACATTAATAATCCATTACTTCCATAAATTCAATAAACTATATAAAATTCCATAACAAGCCGCAAACAACTATAACTTCACTTTGAACCATTAAACTTTCATTAGCACCATAGAATCCACAACACAACAATCCAAACATACTAAATAAATTTAGTTCATTCCTTGTCACAAAACAGCCCATACTCACGGCTCAACATCAACATACAAAATTTCATGAATTTCATCCATTTCTACACACTATCCCCTCCGTTTTAATCCGTTAAAATTCTAAATACACTCGTTAACAATGAAAAGGAACCGTATTCATACCTTAAGCATGCAGCCCCCACGTTATCACTCTTCTCCTTGGTTGATTTTTAGCTCAAATTGAAGACAACGCAAAGATACAACACTTTTCTCTTCATGGGCTTCGAAATTCGGGGCTCAGATTTTGGTCAAAATTGGTTTTTCTTCTCTCCAAGGTTCTTCTCTCTCTTTCCAGAATTTTCTGGGTATTCTTGGTCTGAAAAATGAGAGGAAAGGGCTGAAATTAGACTTAAATAGGCATGGGTCATGGGCCTAACCCGATTGGGCCCGGTTTGGGCCTAGCCCACTGACCTTTCCGCCTTAAAACGTCCATATCTCCTTATCCCAATGTCACCTGTGGGCCCACGACCTATGGTTGGAAAGATAATTCAATTATCTACAACTTCTATCTTTGGTGTTTTTCCAAATTTCAAACTTATAATACCGTTTCTGCCCCTCGAAGTCAGATCACCTGAAAACATTACTTAAAAATATTTGTTTGGAGGACTTCCACTTTGATTTGGCTCAAGGGTCCTTCTTGAGTTATGTTTAACTTCACATATGTGATTCATATAAATTGTCGCATGTCCCAAAAAAATCTCAGTGTGTGGACCCCATCTTAGCTTGCGAATAATCCGACGTACAAAAATACGAAATATAATGCTGTCAACGTGAGTTTAAATTATGAAGCAACAACATGATTGTCAATTTTTGGACTCCAATTTTTCTTGGTCATGGCCGAATGGCCTCTTGTTCTTTCTCCATGCTTCTTGAATTTTCTAGGGTGCTAAATGATGAAGATGACTTAATTAGTCATCTTTTGCCACTTATACAATTAACACATGTGGGCTATGGCCCACACCACACACATGGCCACATATGGCCATTTTCATGAATTATCAAGTTTCCAAAATTTCATTTCTAGTCCTTAATTTTCATGAAATGCTTAACTTTTCATAATTCACTTTTAACCCCAAATTTTCCTTATTCCAAATTTACCCTTAACATTCCATGCCAATGAAAAGATGAATATGCAACTTGTGCACTAACACAAAATCAACAAAATCGGAAATTAAAAGTCTTGTCCATAACTTATCATGATTACCAACTTAGAATATTCCAACGTACAAAATACGGGATATAACATCCTTCCTCTCTTTAGAACATTCGTCCTCGAATGTTCAATTAGTCATAAGGTTTTATAAAGATCTCGGGGGTCTTTGTTAGGATCTCGATTTAAAATTTTCCTAAGGTCCAATATATCTGTAACTTTTCCCTCTTGTTATTCCCTTTACTCAACTTGTAACAATCTAGGAACATTACCTCGTGTCGTCTCTTAATCTTTAACTCAAACCCTTCCTTATTCGTTCCATAGCTTGTTTTTCCGTTTCACACTTGCCTTTGTATTCTAGCTAAATAGATCACATCCTAGCCTTGGCCACCTTCTCGTTAAGCTTTACTTGTTTTCACAACAATCTTCATTTTATTCACATTATATCTCATTCGTAACCAATCCCATAATATAACACTTCTTAACCCTTTACCCTTTCTAGTTAACTTCTTAATATCTTGTACTCTTGTCTTAATCATACTATTCATATACATCGAGGTCAGCCATATCGCATCTTGTCAAATCTTACCATTACTATGGACACGACCTTTCAAGTCGCTATTACAAACCTACATCTCATTTTTTTTTTTTCGGGAAAATTTCGGCAAAGTAGTTTCCTCTCTATATTTCTTACTATCTCAAAACCGCACACAGGGAAAGACCAACAATGCCACACGGGACCAAAATACATATATACATATCATATCATATCGGCCACACGTAGCTCCCAATATCAACAAGACACGAAAATGATAAACATACCTCGTATGCCCAACTCAAACGGCACCTTGTTACACTTTCTTGTTTACTTTCCCTTTTAATCTTCAACTTGTATTTCAATCGCAACTTCATTATCTTTCCCAACATATATCTTTCATACCTTTACTTACTCGCGTACTTTGTGACTTCCAACATCATCAGTCACTTTCTTCTATCGATGCCATTCTTCTCGCGAAATCACAAGGTTAGTAAGAGAAATCTCATCCCACACACTTACATATGGCTCTATGGCACGATCTCAGATATGAAAGAAGAGTAACCAACCTAAATGCCCGTAGCCTCCTATTTATAAATGTGGCGCGCAACACACCATAAACAAGACTCTACTTGACACGACTTTGCAGACAACCCCTAGGACGAACTGCTCTGATACCAATTTGTCACACCCTAACTTAATAGGGCGTGATGGGCACCCGACCCTTACCTAGGGCCGAGCGAACCCTGCTGACTTTCGTAATACTCATAATCATACTGGGCCCGCAAAACATGACATAAGCACAAAATGAAAATTTTTCATAAACAAGCATGCCTTTCGTCTTTTTCAAATCAAATAAAATCTGTAGTCACAACAAATCTGTAACATAATGCATAATAATACGCTGGCTTACAAAGCCGCTTACAAACTGACGTCTTATACACAAAACACTATCTGCAAAGTCTCTACCATAACTCCAGATACCATACAAAAGCACTCGGACTCGCTAAAGACTTCCGAGGAAATGGAGTTTCGCCAATCCGGTTGGAACATTTTCTCGCTAACATCATCTACTCATCTCGCGGGTACCGCGCGGCATGAAACGCACTTGTTACACGCTTTTTTTGTTCACTTCTCCCTCCCAAAGAAAGGGGGTCAATACCTTTCATACGAAATATGTACTGAGTATGTAAAGCATGGCATACAGAAAATAAGATCATAACCGAAGTAAGGAGTACAGAAAATGAGCATAAAAATCCCAAATACCAAAGTGCTTGCACCGAAGTACAAATCGTACATATAGATACAAAAGACAAATATAATAATTCGAATGCCAAAATGCTTATTTTCGAAATATAAAACGTATCAATGTCTCATAGATATAGAAAATGGAACAAATCATAAGCGAATAATCATCATCATACATACCGTAACACATCATAATATCAAAATCACATATACACATTAACGATGTGGGGTCAAGTATCCAGCGGTCAATGGGATTATCACACAATGTGGGATTGGCCTAAACCAATGTGGAATCACACATACCCCAAGTATTGGGTTTGCCACACATACGTGGGTTATGCCCCACCGGTGTGGGAGCGGTCAATATCACACATACCGCTCCGTCAAGTATCGATCATGTATATAACATATCAGACTTCGTATCACATCATATTTCGAAATACACATCATACATATATACACAGTACCCGGCCGAAAGGGGCTCGGCGTACCGGACACATCATAACACCATAATACATACACGGTTCCCGGCCAAAAAGGGGCTCGGCGAACCGGACACATCATACTCCGAAAACACATCATTTACAAACCGAGAAACCATACGCACATAAATCCTCATTACTGACTCAACAGAATGATCAAACAAGCCCTCATTTACAAACCAAACAGTAGTCAAATCAGATTTTCTTCCGAATATCACTCGGGAACATATCAAACCGAACTTCGGAAACCAAAGTCACGTATCAAAATCACATACATAAAAATTCTTATTTCAAACTCAACAGATAAATAAGTAATCATACTCGGGGGTCGGAAAGATAGTCATATTAAGTTCTTTCAAAGAGTCGTTGGCACTATACAAAAGAAAGTCGCGGGACCCACGGACGAGCGTCAACCCAATCCGGGCCCGCCTATGAAAGTTGAAGTCATTATACGTTATCAAATCATTATTGTAAACTCAAAAGATAAGTAAACAGATCGTACTCGAAATCGGAATATTAGTCATGTCATATCCTTTCAAAAAATCATCAGAAGTACATAGAGGAAAGTTGCGGGGCCCACGGATGGGTGTCGACCCAAGTCGGGCCCGCCTATGGAAAACATAATCATCATAGGCCATAAAAGTTCCTACGAACATATCGGGGCAATCCGAGCCTTTCTGTGAAAGTTACGGTCGTTCGTAGTTACGGAACTCCTTAAAAATAAAACTTTTTATGCAACGTTTGAAAATCAAATATTCCAAAGACATAAGGGCCAATATTTCATCACATCAAACATACGAATTCCAAGAAACAAATGAGAGTCATAAACATGCTCGGATTGCGAGAATAGAATTTCCTCGAGGCTCGTGTCATAACCTATTTGTAACTAAGGCATGCCAAAAGAAGAAAGGGTTGAGCTTTACATACCTCGTCCGCTTCCTACGCTAATCCAAATTTAAGTCTCAAACCTTCCAAGATCTACAATAAGTTCATTAAGTACCAAACATTAGCCATAAGCACTTAAGAATCCAATCCCAAGCCATCACTTTATTTACGTAAATTTGGGCAAAGATTTCCCTTATAAGTTCAACAACCCCGAGAATTCAACTCGGCCAATATTTTCAACAACAATACCAACAACCATATAAGTAACATCAATAATCGATTCAAAACGCATTCTAACATTAATAACCCTTTCGACACAATCCAACAACATTCCATCCACTACATAATGAAACCCAAAACCTCCAAGTTCAAGGAAACAACACAACACATTTTCTTCCTTCCGAATTCATGAACTACATTAATAATCCATTACTTCCATAAATTCAATAAACTATATAAAATTCCATAACAAGCCGCAAACAACTATAACTTCACTTTGAACCATTAAACTTTCATTAGCACCATAGAATCCACAACACAACAATCCAAACATACTAAATAAATTTAGTTCATTCCTTGTCACAAAACAGCCCATACTCATGGCTCAACATCAACATACAAAATTTCATGAATTTCATCCATTTATACACACTATCCCCTCCGTTTTAATCCGTTAAAATTCTAAATACACTCGTTAACAATGAAAAGGAACCGTATTCATACCTTAAGCATGCAGCCCCCACGTTATCACTCTTCTCCTTGGTTGATTTTTATCTCAAATTGAAGACAACGCAGCGTACAACACTTTTCTCTTCATGGGCTTCGAAATTCGGGGCTCAGATTTTGGTCAAAATTGGTTTTTCTTCTCTCCAAGGTTCTTCTCTCTCTCTTTCCAGAATTTTCTGGGTATTCTTGGTCTGAAAAATGAGAGGAAAGGGCTGAAATTAGACTTAAATAGGCATGGGTCATGGGCCTAACCCGATTGGGCCCGGTTTGGGCCTAGCCCACTGACCTTTCCGCCTTAAAACGTCCATATCTCCTTATCCCTATGTCACCTGTGGGTCCACGGCCTATGGTTGGAAAGATAATTCAATTATCTACAACTTCTATCTTTGGTGTTTTTCCAAATTTCAATCTTATAATACCATTTCTGCCCCTCGAAGTCAGATCACCCGAAAACATTACTTAAAAATATTTGTTTGGAGGACTTCCACTTTGATTTGGCTCAAGGGTCCTTCTTGAGTTATGTTTAACTTCACATATGTGATTCATATAAATTGTTGCATGTCCCAAAAAAATCTCAGTGTGTGGACCCCACCTCAGCTTACGAATAATCCGACGTACAAAAATACGAAATATAATGCTGTCAACATGAGTTTAAATTATGAAGCAACAACATGATTGTCAATTTTTGGACTCCAATTTTCTTGGTCACGTGCCGAATGGCCTCTTGTTCTTTCTCCATGCTTCTTGAATTTTCTAGGGTACTAAATGATGTAGATGACTTAATTAGTCATCTTTTGCCACTTATACAATTAACACATGTGGGCTATGGCCCACACCACACACATGGCCACATATGGCCATTTTCATGAATTATCAAGTTTCCAAAATTTCATTTCTAGTCCTTAATTTTCATGAAATGCTTAACTTTTCATAATTCACTTTTAACCCCAAATTTTTCTTATTCCAAATTTACCCTTAACATTCCATGCCAATGAAAAGATGAATATGCAACTGGTGCACTTTTAACAAAATCGGAAGAAATTACAACCTTGTCCTTAACTTATCATGATTAACCCGGATCATCCAAAGGTACAAAATACGGGATATAACAGTATATCTGCTAGAATATGAGGAGTTATAGAATGCCTAACCTATGTAAATCGAAGTTCAGAGAGTTTTCTTTCCAATGTAACTGACAGATCGCAAATCCGAGTTGTAAGGTGGAAGATACGGCCCGTACAAAGTTGTACGATTCCTCTATGCAACTCGACGGTGCAACTTGACGAACCGTCGAGAAACTCGACTATCCATCGATGTTGTCGTCTAGCTAAGGCGGTGGAACTGACCTTTGGGGGGGGGGGGGTATAAAAGCCCCACTCCACCCCTTCTCCATCATTCTCCAACCTTCCAACACCTCTATATAGCTCAATATACTCCTTTCAAGATATTTTACTCACTAGATCATCAGTCACTCCAATTTATACGCTAATTTGCTTGGGAAGCTTATGGCAACATCATAGTATTGTAATTAATTGTGGAATGAAACAATGGAGGCGAGAACTCGAGTTGCAAGCTAGCAAGTATCAATTCAAGGTTAGTAAGATTTGCAGGATTGGAAGGTAGATTTTGAGTAGCTAAGTGAGCGGCTGTCACGACCCAAACCGATGGGCCATGACTAGTGCCCAAGCTGGACACTTGTATACGAACCCGCTAGCTATAATCAGACTGATACTAGGACAATGTGGAAATTTTGCAAAAACATGCTGTAAACTCATAATGTCATATGTCAAAATGAACCTATCTCCTAAGGAGTCATAATTAACCGAACATAACAAAATATGCAAGCCGACGAAGCTGCCACTATACGCGGGAATATCTAAAACGAACTACCTCCGTATAGCTGACCAAACCATATATACAACCCACATACGTCTACAGACCTCTAAGAGTATAACAAAGTCTATGTCAAATGGATCTGTACCAAAATGACTCAAGCTCCGGAACAATGGAGCTCTCCAAGCAGCTGAGCAGAAGTCCTAGACTGGCGGATCACCAAACTGAGTTTCTGTACCTGCGGGCATGAAACGCAGCCCCCGAAGAAAGGGGGTCAGTACGAATAATGTACTGAGTATGTAAGGCATAAATAACAACATATAAAGATGTGAAAGGTAACATGGAATAGGATGGAACCTGTAAATCTTAAAATCATATGCACACAAGCACCTATATACATACATACATATATAACATAAGTATTAGTGTTGCGGAACGTGCAACCCGATCCATAAATGTTAGTGTTGTGGAACGTACAGCCCGATCCAAAAGTATATCATTTTGCCGTGGAACGAACGGCCCGATCCAAAAATATCATATGGTAGTGCCGAGGAACGTACGGCCCGATCCATACATATCATATGTTAGTGCCGAGGAACTTACGGCCGGATCCATATAAGTTAGTACCGAGGAACGTACGGCCCGATCCGTATGAGTTAGGGCCGAGGAACATATGGCCCGATCCATATAAGTTAGTGCTGAGGAGCGTACGGCCCACTCCATATCAGTTAGTACCGAGAAACGTACGGCCCGATCCATATAAATTAGTCTTTGAGGAACGTACGGTCCGATCCATATAAGTTAGTGCCGAGGAATATATGGCCCGATCCATATAAGTTAATGCCGAGAAACGTGCGGCCCGATCCATATAAGTTAGTGCCGAGGAACGCACGGCCCGATCCATATAAGTTAGTGCCGAGGAACGCACAGCCCGATCCATATATATCATATTCATATACATAATGTAAATAACATGCATGAAAGCTCATATAAAGGCTACAACTCTATCAGAGTGGCGTAAGGTCGGTAACCTCCGATTCACATTATGGAACAACCATTATGGCTATATCTTACCTCGAAGGAACAATTCATAAGGTGAGATCAACAACAATGAAATAAATCGAGAAAATCATGAAATAGCTCAACATTTTCATGTCATCGTTGAAATCATAACTCGAGACCTTTGAACAGAAAATCATCATTTTCCTTGTAATCATCATATAATCATTCTCATCTTTAACATCATGAGAAGGTTTAAGAATTATGAACTTCTAGCTATTGAAATCAGGGAGGTTATGGAAACATTTATGGAATCATACCATAGCAATCATGCCTTTGAAACAAAGGGACGAGCTTAACATACCATTTCGGTCGTCTTAACTTTAACTATTTAATGCTTATCCTCCCAAGCTTGTAAATATACATTCAAGAGAATTCATATTATCATTAGGCTTATCGTCAAATGCTTGTCTTAAGCCCTCAAATTAATTCCTTTTAACATCTACCGAAATTCGGGTAGCATCTCCCATGTTTATATCCCTAGCCCGAAATCACAATACCAACAAAACAACAACAATTGTAATTCTAATATCAACCACATCATCATCAATACCAAAATATTCCATAAAACATCCCACACGATATTTTTCAACACACAACAATAATATACACTTCCTTTCTTCCCAATCAAGGAGCCTAATCTCATCAACACACCAAAAACATTAGATACCATATATATATACATGTAAATCATCCCATCCACACGGCCACAACATGCTCAAAATAGTCCATAAACACAACAACTATAACACTACACTTTATGACCTTTCCTCCATAACTATTTTCACTTTTAAGACTTGCTAAACTTTCAAATCAACTCAACATAAGAGATAGGATGAAGAACATAACTTATACTTGAAGAACTTTAGCCACACCAACTTTCTTCAATACCAAACTCACCACAACATCAAGTAGAAGCAAGAACAATCACCTTTCATGGACTAGTTTGGTGTAATCTTGTTAAATTCTTGATTTAATAGGCTACAAATGTTTGGGGGATGTGTTGAGAAGTTTCTAGGACTATTGAGAATGTAAAAATGCTTAAAAAATGGAATTAATGGGGTATTTATACCCCTCACAAGTCGGTTCCACTGACCTTCTCAAGTGGGACCTGCGGAAGCCATTTGGCAGCTTGGAGTCTTTATCTTAAATTGGCCATAACTCCCTACTCCGATGTCATTTTGATGAGCGGTTTGTTGCGTTGGAAATTATACTTGATGAAATTCATTTTAGGCTTTTGAAACACCTTAAAACTCCTAATATACCTGGATATGTACCCCTCCAAAATTGACCTAAAATTCTGTCCAAACTTTCGACAAACTTATTTTCTTTGATTTGCTTGGTCCCGGAATCTTCCGAAACTCTCCATACATGATATTTATCATTAATCATGCTTGATAATGTTCATGTCCTTTGGTTCCAAGATTGTCCTTTCCGGTTACGACTTAACAGATCGTAATTCATCGTTTACCTCATTGTTACGTACTTCCCATGGCTTGTACCTTCTAAAACTTCATGGGACGTCTCCAAAACTCCATTAATATGGTGAAGTACGTGGCATGCTTATGCTCTAAAAGTGCAAGGTGTAACATCCTCCCCCCCCCCCCCCAGAAATATTCGTCCTCGAATGTTGTAATATGCAAACCCACAACATCTCCGTTGGTTTCACAAAATGGTTGCCTTTCTTTTAGAATTCGATCGCCATATCTATATGCTACAAATTAATCGGTGCCTTCTCATTCGTCTTTAACTCCTATATTGCACTCAGTCGTGACTCCTTTTGTGTTACACCTTGGAAAATTTTTCGTTGATGCACAGTGAACAAGCTAATGAAGAGCATAAAGTATACGATGTTTCAATGAGTAAGTAATGGCTTTTGACAACCTTAAGTAAGATTTTGGAGACATTCAATGTTAGACGAGAGAGTTGCCAAGAGAAGGCCATATATGCGATGGTTATCGGAAAGGATTTACAAGTAACAAGTTGATGATGACTTAATGGTGTGTTCGGAGAAGAGTTATGATGTCCCTAAGATTGTAAATGAAGTGATAAACAAGTGCTAAGAAGGTTCCATAAGGATTGGAGATCAAACGAAACGACGGGAACAACTTCGGTGATGCAATGAGTTCCACGACCACTTCCACGGCCCATATAATAATCCACGGACCATGGATGGGTCCGTGGAACTCCCAACAGAGAGGGCAGCCGAATGGTCATGAACCACGACCAGTTTCACGGACAACATCATGTTCCACGGACCGTGGAACGTCCCGTGAACTCCCGACGGACTAAACTTGGTTCGATTATATAATGATGTTCCCAGCTTAACATCTC
>NW_026714228.1:0-24209 GCF_029784015.1 Lycium ferocissimum
CTATAGGTTGGGTTTTCGTGACATAGATATCTAGGACATGCCAAGAGAAAGAAAGGGAACCCCTTACATACCTTTTCCGCTTCTTAACCCCAAATTCAACCCGTTTTTCCAAAATCACAAATGGCAGACCTTTTAATTGTAGCTTCCAAGATTTCAACTTAAATTCATGTTTGTCTACCGAAATTTCTGCAAAGATTTCCCCTATACATATAGCATCCCCGAGACTTAGCTCGGCCCCAATATATCAACAACAACAACCCAACAACACAAACAATCCTTATGAAACACAATATAGCATAACTTGTCTTTCCAACATAGTGCAATAGCTTTCATTCTAACTTCATATTTCCAACTCAATACCAACATTCTCATATTCATTTACTAATCAAGATCATTCCAATACAATTCTAAATCATTTCATATCATTTCCACAAAATATTCACAAGATATACAAAATATACAAACTTCCCATCAAAGCATAATTCATCAAAGCTTCTAATCTTTAGCATACTTATTCATAGCACGCTTCCGTCTTCCAAGTTCATCCACAATCATCATAATTTGCACCTTAGCACTTAATTTCCATAATGTCATAAAATCATACTAAAACGACATAAGCTTCTACATTCCATTTCAATGCAAACTTACATCATTTTACCTTCATTTACATTACAAGGATCACAACACACAACTAACATACTAAACAAAATTAATCCATTTCCATTCCAATTCCATACACCACACGGCCAACACCTATATTTCCAACTTCAACCAAATTCATTCAACTTTCATTTCCAATATGAATTTCACCATAACCACAACTAGAATAACATAAAATTCAACTCATCTCACTTACACACCACTACACACACACACGGCCACATGCACACATACACACCCACCATGCAAACTTCCATATTCTCATGAATTCTATCCATTTCTACATACTACAACATAAACCAACCTTCATAACATAATAAAAAGGGATTAATTCTTACCTTTTCCCACAATCTTCTTCACTTAACCAAGTTGTCAACTCGAAGAAACAAGTGCTCTTTCTTCCAAAATAATTGCACCAAGTTGTAAAGGACCCTTGAATTAGTGGGAATACAACAAGAAAATAATTTTTTGGGATCAAAATTGAAGACCTCAATTCTCCATGGTCATGGCCGTATGGCCCTTTAATTTTTTTTTCCTTCTCCAAGTTTCTTCATCTTTCCTAAAAGATGAAGAGAAATATATCTTATTTATCCCCCCTTTTTTTTTTCCATCTATCCATATTTATTCTTTAGTCCTTTAAGTAAAGAAATATGAACACTTAGCCTTATTCTTTCTCTCCAAAATTCTAGAAATTTCCATGTATAAAAGATGAATATTATGGCAACTTGTCATCTTTTTTTTTTTTTTTTTTTTCACATGGCCAATATGGCCCTTTTGGAATTTTCATGAACCTTGTGTAAAATTCCCATTTTGCCCTCGACTTTCCTCAATATTACCATTTTGCCCCTAACCTTCCACATTATTTCCATTGGCCATTTTGTAAATTTCTCTTTTACCCTTGGCCTTTCTCAATATTTCCATACCACCAATGTTCATAGATAATATTCCTAACAACTCGTACATTAAAATAATTCTTGAAAATGATCTTGTCCTTAACTTGCCACGACTTTCTCGAATTATCCGAATGTATGAAATACGGGATATAACACTATCAAAGCATATACATCATGAGAAAGTACCGATAATATACCTGTGACAACATCAGGAGAAGACTCAAGATCTTAGCGTCCAGCCAAAGCATAAATACGGTTTGAGGGACAGAATCGGGGGACTCTGTGCCTCTGTCACACCCTAATTTTCGATAGGGTATGATGGGCACCCGACCCTTACAGGGGCCGAGCGAACACCGACTATCGTAATACTCATAATCATACGGGCCCACAAAACACAACATAAGCACGGGGTGAAAAATTTTCGAGTAAAACAAACATGCCTTTCATTTTTTTTTTTGGGTCAAAGAAAATACGCAATCGTATAAAATCTCGTAATATAAGGCACAACAAAGTACTTTCGCTTATATAGCCGCTTGCCAAACACATCGGTAGCGTAATGCATACAAACACACCGGCTTACATAGTCGCTACAAAACGGACCCGACATATCATACACTCGACACCTTTTGCTCCCTCGCAAAGTCTCTATTAACACCTCGTATACCATACAAGCACTCGGACTCGGCGACATTTCGGAGGAAATGGAACTCGCCAATCCATGGAACATCTTCTCGCTAACATCACCTACTCATCCGTGGGTACCGCGTGGCATGAAACGCGCCCCCCCGAAGAAAGGGGGTCGGTACGGGAATATGTACCGAGTATGTAAAGCATAGCATACTTTAAAATGAAATCATAACCGAGGTCGGGGGAATACAGAAAGTGAGTATAATAACCCGAATACCAAAGTACTTACATCCGACATACAAATCATACATACTCATACCGTAACACATCATAACCTGTCATATGAGATAACATTAACCGATGTGGGATTTGCCTGAACCAATGTGGGATTTGCCTAAACCAATGCGGGATTTTTGGATCATTGGGTTTGCCCCACCATCGGGTTTGCCCCACCACCGGCTCTGATATCAACTGACTATACCCATTATCTTATCATACATCATATGTGGTCCATAGTGGAACCCGGCGGACAGAACGTGGTCGCCACCCTATCTGGCGCCACAACACAGCATAACACCAGAAGTTTCAAATCTCCGTATCCCCATCACACATCATAACGCCATACACAGCATAACACCAAATATAAATGGAACCCGGCCCTCTAGTGAGAAGCGCGGTGAACCATAACACAGCATAACACCGGAATATATTATAGTGCGCACGATCACATACCGGCCCGGGATCCGGTGAAAGAGGTAATAACAGAACGCACGAGCAGATCGTAAGTAACCATAATCATACAAATCATCATTACAAACTCAACCGAATAACCAAAGCGAACCATTAGTTCAAACCGAAACAGTAGTCAAATCAGGTTTTCCTCCGAATCTCTCTCGGAGCATATCAAACCGAACTTCAAAAATCATAGTTACGTATCAAAATCATGTGCATAAAAAAAATCCTTATTTCAAACTCGACAGATAAATAAATAATCATACTCGGGGTCGGAGAAATGGTCGTATTAAGTTCCTTAAAAAGATAGGTCATTTAAACCAACATAGAAAAGTCGCGGGACCCACGGACGAGCGTCAACCCAATCCGGGCCCGCCTACGAAAATTTAAGTCCTTATTCGTCATGAAATCATGTGTGAAGAAATCAAAGCGATCCGAGCTCTCTCTTGAAAGTTACGGTCGTTCGTAGTTTCGAAATCGTTTAGGAACATATCTCTTTTGAAAACAAACTCTTTTGAAACAAAACTCTTTTGAAAATATGACTCTTTTGCAACCTTAAAAATTTAACCATACAAAAGACGTAAGGATCATAACTCGACCACATTAAGGATACGAGTATCAAGAAACCAATAAGAATTGTTTACGAGCTCAAAGCAATCCAATACCGTTTATGAAAGTTACGAACATTGTTAGACATAAGATCCTTTCGGAGTAAAACCGTTTACACAACATTTCAAACTCAATCATATCAAAGCCATACGAACCACAGACGACCATACTAAGGATGCCAACATCAAAAGCAAATACGAATCACAAACATACTCGAAACTTAAGAATGGAGTTACCCCGAGGCACAAATCGTGTCATACCTTAATCCTGTCTAGGACATGCCAAAAGAAAAGAAGGGTAAGCTTCACATACCTCGTCTATTCTCGAAGCTAATCCAATCTTACGTCGCGAACTTCCCAAGATCTACAATATGCCATTAAGAATCAAATATTAGCTAAGAGCATTTAGGAACCCGATTCCAAACGAATACCAAATTCTCGAAAATTGGGCGATTTCCCCGTAAATACACCAACCCCGAGATTTCAACTCGGCCAATTTCAACAACAACAACACCAACAACCAAACTACAACATCAACAATCAATTCAAAATGCATTTCTAACATTAGTAGCTCTTTTTACATAACTTCACAACATTCATAATATTCCGACATACTTACTACCATCACTTACATTCAAACCAATATCAACATTTATACGTTCGATTACTAATCCACAACCATACGGACAATATTCAAGAACGCTTTAAACAATTCACACAATTTTCCAAACAACCAAAACCATATCCCAACTCACCCGAAATTGTCTCCAAACCCGAGAACAACACCAAAAACATTCTTCCCTTCCAAATTCATAATTTACACCATTAATCCGCACATTAACAAGGCAATTCTCATAAGTATAAAAATTACATAAAATTCGCATAAACTTGCAAATCATCCCATAACCAACATAACATTATTTTGAGTCATTAAACTTGCATTCTTTCTTCATAAAATCCATGACGACGACAACAAAAATACTAGCGACAATTCGTTCATTCTCAACCCACACAAAGGGGCCATTCGGCCAACACCCAACACACCCTAAAGATGATTTTCATTCTTTTCTTCACACTACAACAATCAAAACATACTAACTAATATTAACACAAATAGAAAGAGATTCATACCTTTCCCTCGATATTAATGCTATATATTTACTCCTCCACCTTGAACTTAAGCCACAAAGCCTCAATACGCAGTTTTGAAGCCGCAACTATCTGTTGTCCGGGACCGAAATTTGAGAATTATACCTGGTTTCGGGCTAAAAGTTAGTGGTGGAAGGTTGGGGAATTTTCTAGAATATTTGGAATATTTTTGGTCTGATTTTTTTGGCTGAAAATGAGGGGTTAAGCCCCTTTATAAAGCTGCCCGAAGTCACTGTAGCAACTGGAAATCATATCGTGCAGCATTTCTTGATCCCGACCCTACCGTAGAGTCATTGTTCATCCGCGGAAATTATTTCGAGACCCAAAACTTTTATACACCGATCTCTTTATTTGCATACCGGATATGTCCAAAACTCCATACAATCCGTATAACTTATTCAACATCCCAAACTTTTCCTTATTCCAAATTTACCCTTAACACTCCATACCAATAAAAAGATGAATATGCAACTTGTGCATTAAAACAAAAACAAAATCGAAATTAAAAGTCTTATCCACAACTTGTCGCAATCCAACTTAAAATATTCCAACGTGCAAAATACGGGATATAACATCCTTCCCCCTCTTTAGAACATTCGTCCTCGAATGTTCAACTAATCGCATAAGGTCTTATAAGGGTCTCGGAGGGGGTTTCCTTTATTACCATAGCATGCACTCTCACCTACCAATCATATTTCTTTTTCATCTCTTCTTCAACTTCTCAAATCATTTCCTCCCTGTTATTACACTGCCACAGTACCTTATTACACTTCTCCACGCACCTTAACAAAAGCCATGTCTTTAGTACGTAACCTTCTTATTTTACGAACAACATAACAAGGTCCAATACATATCGGGTTAAACCTTTCCTTCTCGTAATTCCCTTTACTCAACTTGTAACATTCTAGGCACATTATCTCGTGTAGTCTCTTAATCTTTAACTCAAACCCTTCCTTTTTCATTCCATAGCTTGTTTTTCCCGTTTCACACTTGCCTGCGTATTCTAGCTACGTAGATCACATCATAGCCTTGGCCATTTTTTCACTAGACTTCACTTATTTTCATAACAACCCTCATTGTATGACACTTCTTAACCCTTTATCCTCTCTAGTCCACTTTGTCCTTAATATTTCACGAGTTGTCTTACCCAGGCATTCATATCCGTCACACTTCATTTTCCTCTGTACTTTTGTCTTAATCTCACTATTACCATCGGCACGACCTTTCAAGTCGTATTACAAACTCGTATCTCATTCCCTTTCTTTTTTTTTCTAGGAAAATTTCGGCAGAGTTTCCTCTATATTTCTTACTACCTCAAAACCTGTACACAGGAAATACCAACAATGCCTCACAGGGCCAACATATATATACGCATATCATATCATATCGCAGCCATACAGGGCTCCCAATATCATCAACAGTACACAAATAATAAACATACCTCGTATGCCCAACTCAAATGGCACCTGTTAAACTTTCTTGTTTACTTTCCCCCTTTAGTCTTCAACTTGCGTTTCAATCGCAACCGCAATATCTTTCCCAACATATATCTTTCATACCTTTGCTTACCTGTGTACTTTGTGACTTCCAACATCATCACTCACTTCCTTTTATCAGTGTCATTCTTCAGCTGCAATCACAAATCAGGGTAAGGAGTCCCATCTCCTATGACTTGGCTCTATGGCACGATCTCAGATATGAAAGAAGAGTAACCATCCTAAATGCCCCGTAGCCTCCTGTTTATAAATGTGGCGCGCAACACACCATAAACAAGACTCTACTGGACACGACTTTGCAGACAACCCCTAGGACGAACTGCTCTGATACCAATTTGTCACACCCTAATTTCCTGTTACACCTCGCATTTTTGTACATTTGAATATTTCGAGTTAATCGCGGGAAGTTAAGGGCAAGGCCATTTCTCGGTTTTGTTGAATGCGCAAGTCGCTTATAAATGTTATTGTTATGGAAATTTAAGGGCAAACTTGGAATTGGAAACTTTTATACATGACTTGTTGAAAAATAATTCAAGGTGGGCTATGGCCCACATGGGTGTATTATACTAGTAATTAAAAGATGACTAAGTAAGCATGTGATTCATCTTTTACTATTTAGAGAATTCAAGAAACTTGGAGGGAAAGGAAAAGAAAAATCTAGAAAAAATTGGAGAAGCTTGGCCGGCCATATGGTGGTCATGTGATGGCCATGTGCTTCCACTTATATATATATATATATGTGTGAGTCATGAAGGCAAGACAATTTGTCATTTTCACCATGGAAAATTCAAGAAAAATTGAGACAAGGGCAAAGGGTGCAGTCGGCCATGAAGGCTGGCCGAAACAGCCTTATGGAGTTTGCTTGGAAAAATTTTGTTCTTCAAGCCTTTCAACCCTTTGGAAGGTCCTTATTATCATGAGCTAGTTGTTGGAACAAGAAAACCATCCATGTACATGATTCATGGCCTTAGCCGAATGAAGAAGTAGGTGGAACAAGGCAAGTTTTAATTCTTTTTTTTCATGTGTCATGTGTGATTTGTTGGTGTTGTAGTATGTAGAATTGAATGAAGAACATGAAAATATGGATGTGGAGATTGAACCGTGGAAGTGGTCATTTGGCCGTGTGTGTTTGTTGTATGTTATGAGTGATGAATTAATTGTGTTTAGCTTGTCGTGTGTGTTGTAACGTGTTGAAATGGATGAAATACATGGAATGATGATGCTGATGTTGTAGCCGAGAGTATGGGCTGTTTGGTGTAGCAAAGGAATGAACCATGTATCTAGTAGCTTACTTGTTGTTGTTGTTGTGAATTTTATGATGAAAATGAATGTTTGATGGTGCAAATTGAAGCTAAGATGGTTGTGGGCTGATTTGGGAACGTTATGCGATTTCGATATGCATTCTTGAATTCATGGAAGTAAAGTTATAAATGTGTGGAATTGTCGATATAGTTTAAGAGTTTGAAAGAAAGAATTAAGTCGTCATTGTTCTTGTTGAAATCGGAAGGTGTTGGATGAAGTAGTATGTAGATTAAGTGTTGGAACGTTATGTAAATTGAATCGAAATGAATTGAATATAAATTGAATGTTGTTTGTAAGATTGTTGACATTGTGGCCGAGTTCCATTCTCGGGTTGTTGTTGATTGAAATCGGCCAAGTTAAACTTGGTGGCATGGCATATTTACGTGGGAAATGCTGCCAAAATTTGGTAGCCAAGTTCGTTTAAGAATCCAACTCAAAAGGGCTTCTAATCAAGGTTTGGTAAACATGACCAAATTGTGGATTTTGGCGAGTTTGCAACGTGGATTCGAAGTAGCGAAGGAGCGAGAAAGAGGTATGTAAGACTTTATTTCCTTTCTTTGGCATGTCTTAGACGCGTAGGCTTGATTTCGCGTCTCGGGACTTTCCTAACTCTAGAAATCCGTGATTGAAATTTCCTACTATTCACTCGTAGAATTGAACCCCAAAGTTTATGAATGGTTGAAAGAAAGGTCTAAACACTTAGAACTTGCATGATTAGGACCCGATTACCTTAAAACTCACCTAAGTATTGTCATGGAACGTATTATACGTAAGCTATGTACGCCCCCTCATTTGATCCGAGGTGGGCCCACTATTCCCGGATTCCCTCTTATTGTTTCATTAAGTTTATTTCCATACTATGGTCAATGAAGGTTCTTGATCATCATTCCGACTACAAACAATAACTATTTTAATTAAACCCTTGACCCCAAAGCGTGATTTTTTCTCCCTAAAAGTTTACAAATGTTTTCCAAAATATTCGTTTTCCTTTAAAAACCAAGTTCTACAATATTGAAAGCCTTAAAGACTAAGACAGCGATTATGGTTCTATGACGATAATGATGATGCTAGAGATGAGAAAAAGTTTGATGACTGTTTTCCTAAGATTCCAAAGTACACGAAATACTGTCTTGTGACCCTATTCTACGTTGTTCATGATGTTGCTTTTCATCGGTAGTCTCGCCTTAAAATACTCGTTCCTTCAAGGTGAGACAAAGCGATCCCGGTCAATCCATAATGTAATCGGAGGTCACCGACCTTACGTCACTCCGATAGACACATGACTTTCCTTGGGCTCCCATGCATGCTGTTTAATTGTTTTTATGATAATGTATATAATATTTGATATTGATGAATGTATTTGTATACACTGTATATGTGTGGGGAATGGGGAGGGCAACTGTGTCCACCTGATTCAGCTGGCTAATCATCCCGGACGCGGGATGCCCGGACGCGGGATTTATGGGAGAGCCGTACGCGGCGTCTGTTCTGTGATATATATTTATATATAATATGATTTACTTGGGATACTGTTGGGGAGGGGGGTGGGAGAGCCGATGAAATCGGCATCCAGAATCGTGATTACAAGTACCGTTTTCTGAAAAGCATCTGTTTTCTATGTACAAAAACAAGAAACACCGTGTTTAGAAAAAGAAAAAGAAAAAAAAAACTAGGCATGCATGGCCTCCGCCCTGAGGGGCACTTACAGGTACAGGTACTCCTTTATTCTACGATACTGTCTATGTTTCCATATAGTTATTACCCTGCACAGGTTACCGTTTACTCGTGATATGCTCTATAGCTCTTACTGTGTTGTTACTGTTCATGTCTTACATACTCAGTACATTGCTCGTACTGACCCCTCTTCTTCGGGGGCTGCGTCCATGCCGCGCAGGTACACCCAGATGGATTGACGGCAATATAGAAGATGTTCCAGCGAAGTTGGCAAGCTCCATTTGGCCTGGAGTGAAGCCGAGTCAGAGTATACGTACCCGGATTCCTGATTACAGTTAGAGACTTTGCGGAGCGAGTCGTGGGTTTCGGTGGAGTTAGTTTGTACCATGATACAAGTTTTGTACGCTCACATATTCTATTTGATTTTAAAGCAACAAAGGAATATTTTAGCATATGAGTAATCTTGTTATGTATACTTGACGTAAAGATTTCAAAAAAAATTTGTACGTAGAAAGTGTCAGTGGGTTCGCTCGGCTCCGGTTACGGGGTCGGGTGCCCATCACACCCTAGTGAGATCGGGGTGTGACAAAGTGGTATCAGAGCGGGTCGGTCTAAGGGATGTCTGCAAAGTCGTGTCCGGTAGAGTCCTGTTTATGGGTGTGAAGCCGGCCACATCTATAGACAGGAGGCTACGGGGCATTTAGGAATGTTGACCTTCTTTCTGTCTTAGATCGTGCGATAGAGCCAAGTCATAAGGAGAAGAAATTCCTTATATAAGCCTCCCGTACGACGGAAGAAGCGGAGAAAGAGAATACCGCGAATAAGCAAAAACATGAGACATGCTATTTTGGAAAGGTTATGGGCTTGGCGTGGCGATGAAGGTGTGATCGCTACCCTTGAGGGTCCGGAAATCCAGGACGGGAGGTAGCCATACACGCAAGCGGAAGGCGAACATCGGGAAATGAAAAGGGCAAAACAGTCATTATAAAAGAAAGGACGTATTACGAAAATGCTTTAGAAGCTGTGAGACTTCGACTGGCCTTAAATCGTGTAATAAAGGTCATATGAGAAAATGGGCGCGATTATATCGACATTAAGGCATCGAATCGCACCAAAGTTTTGAGGTTAAGCGTGCCCAGGTGGGAGCAATTCTAGGATGGGTGACCCCCTGGGAAGTTTACGAGAAATTCTATAAATTGAGACATAAGGGACAAATGAAGAGCTGGGGTAGTCTAAGGAAAACTAGAATATATGGATGGACGGAGACCTTAAGAGGACGCGTAAGACGAGGTGGATTAGTCCGGAAAAGAGACAGGAAGTGTGTCACAGCCCTAGAACTAGGATAGGCTTGAACAGCGTTTGGACGTATTTGTGGGCTAGTTATTAGTAATTGAATACATGTATATGTGAAGGTGTAGGATATCCCAAGTATGATGGTATCGGCGGACATGTGAATCCCAACAACTGAAGTCACGGTACAAAAAGCATTAATCAAGTAAAGGTACCGAAGTTCGAGTGATAGCAAGAGTAAATGGTACAAGTGTTGCCCGGTAAACTGTTATTATTCCACTGTAGATTGAGATTGGGAATGAGGATAGGAGACGAAGTATGAATGGATAATGGTATGGGTGCGCCCCAAAAAGGGGGGAAGCAGGTGAGAGAAATGTAAGGATGAGATAGAGACAGTTGAGACGGTAGTGTGTTTGGTATGAATGCTTGGGTTACAACTGAGACCTCTCATTAAAGTGAATTGGTAAGGATGGGAAAACCGACACTAAGTGGATAGAAGTTCGGATAGTGATCAAGGTGATATGAGAAGTTCGCACAAACTCCGAGTAGTGCGACGCCGTAAATGGACGTATATGAAAAGAAAGAGTATGACAAAGAGAACGGTATGGGATAGCTTAGAGCTAATAGGAAGGATGGAAATAGCTTTGAAAAGGAGCTCCCCGAGGTGCTTATGAGACTCGTACGACTAGTTGAACATTCGAGGACGAATGTTCCCAAAAGGGGGGAAGGATGTTACACCTCGCATTTTTGTACATTTGAATATTTCGAGTTAATCGCGGGAAGTTAAGGGCAAGGCCATTTCTCGGTTTTGTTGAATGCGCAAGTCGCTTATAAATGTTATTGTTATGGAAATTTAAGGGCAAACTTGGAATTGGAAACTTTTATACATGACTTGTTGAAAAATAATTCAAGGTGGGCTATGGCCCACATGGGTGTATTATACTAGTAATTAAAAGATGACTAAGTAAGCATGTGATTCATCTTTTACTATTTAGAGAATTCAAGAAACTTTGGAAAGGAAAAGAAAAATCTAGAAAAAATTGGAGAAGCTTGGCCGGCCATATGGTGGTCATGTGATGGCCATGTGCTTCCACTTATATATATATATATATGTGTGAGTCATGAAGGCAAGACAATTTGTCATTTTCACCATGGAAAATTCAAGAAAATGAGAGAGAAAGGCAAAAAAAAAATGGCCATGCGCGAAGGCTGGCCGAACAGCCCCTTATGGAGTTTGCTTGGAAAAATTTTGTTCTTCAAGCCTTTCAACCCTTTGGAAGGTCCTTATTATCATGAGCTAGTTGTTGGAACAAGAAAACCATCCATGTACATGATTCATGGCCTTAGCCGAATGAAGAAGTAGGTGGAACAAGGCAAGTTTTAATTCTTTTTTCATGTGTCATGTGTGATTTGTTGGTGTTGTAGTATGTAGAATTGAATGAAGAACATGAAAATATGGATGTGGAGATTGAACCGTGGAAGTGGTCATTTGGCCGTGTGTGTTTGTTGTATGTTATGAGTGATGAATTAATTGTGTTTAGCTTGTCGTGTGTGTTGTAACGTGTTGAAATGGATGAAATACACGGAATGATGATGCTGATGTTGTAGCCGAGAGTATGGGCTGTTTGGTGTAGCAAAGGAATGAACCATGTATCTAGTAGCTTACTTGTTGTTGTTGTTGTGAATTTTATGATGAAAATGAATGTTTGATGGTGCAAATTGAAGCTAAGATGGTTGTGGGCTGATTTGGGAACGTTATGCGATTTCGATATGCATTCTTGAATTCATGGAAGTAAAGTTATAAATGTGTGGAATATATAGTTTAAGAGTTTGAAAGAAAGAATTAAGTCGTCATTGTTCTTGTTGAAATCGGAAGGTGTTGGATGAAGTAGTATGTAGATTAAGTGTTGGAACGTTATGTAAATTGAATCGAAATGAATTGAATATAAATTGAATGTTGTTTGTAAGATTGTTGACATTGTGGCCGAGTTCCATTCTCGGGTTGTTGTTGATTGAAATCGGCCAAGTTAAACTTGGTGGCATGGCATATTTACAGGGGAAATGCTGCCAAAATTTCGGTAGCCAAGTTCGTTTAAGAATCCAACTCAAAAGGGCTTCTAATCAAGGTTTGGTAAACATGACCAAATTGTGGATTTTGGCGAGTTTGCAACGTGGATTCGAAGTAGCGAAGTATGAGCAAAAGAGGTATGTAAGACTTTATTTCCTTTCTTTGGCATGTCTTAGACGCGTAGGCTTGATTTCGCGTCTCGGGGACTTTCCTAACTCTAGAAATCCGTGATTGAAATTTCCTACTATTCACTCAGTAGAATTGAACCCCAAAGTTTATGAATGGTTGAAAGAAAGGTCTAAACACTTAGAACTTGCATGATTAGGACCCGATTACCTTAAAACTCACCTAAGTATTGTCATGGAACGTATTATACGTAAGCTATGTACGCCCTCATTTGATCCGAGGTGGGCCCACTATTCCGGATTCCCTCTTATTGTTTCATTAAGTTTATTTCCATACTATGGTCAATGAAGGTTCTTGATCATCATTCCGACTACAAACAATAACTATTTTAATTAAACCCTTGACCCCAAAGGGTGATTTTTCTCCCTAAAAGTTTACAAATGTTTTCCAAAATATTCGTTTTCCTTTAAAAACCAAGTTCTACAATATTGAAAGCCTTAAAGACTAAGACAGCGATTATGGTTCTATGACGATAACGATGATGCTAGAGATGAGAAAAAGTTTGATGATTTGTTTTCCTAAGATTCCAAAGTACACGAAATACGTCTTTTGACCCTATTCTACGTTGTTCATGATGTTGCTTTTCAGCGGTAGTCTCGCCTTAAAATACTCGTTCCTTCAAGGTGAGACAAAGCGATCCGGTCAATCCATAATGTAATCGGAGGTCACCGACCTTACGTCACTCCGATAGACACATGACTTTCCTTGGGCTCCCATTTGTTTAATTGTTTTTATGATAATGTATATAATATTTGATATTGATGAATGTAATTGTATACACGTATATGTGTGTGGGGAATGGGGAGGGCAAGCCGTGTCCACCCGATTCGGTGGCTAATCATCCCGGACGCGGGATGCCGGACGCGGGATTTATGGGAGAGCCGTACGCGGCGTCTGTTCTGTGATATATATTTATATATAATATGATTTACTTGGGATACTGTTGGGGAGGGGGGTGGGAGAGCCGATGAAATCGGCGTCTGTAACTGTGATTAAAAGTACCGTTTTCTGAAAAGCATCTGTTTTCTATGTACAAAAACAAGAAACACCGTGTTCAGAAAAAGAAAAAGAAAAAAAAAACTAGGCATGCATGGCCTCCGCCCTGAGGGGCACTTACATGTACGGTACTCCTTTATTCTACGATCACTGCCTATGTTTCCATATAGTTATTACCCCGCACAGTGTTACCGTTTACTCGTGATATGCTCTATAGCTCTTCTTCGTGTTGTTCTCGTTCATGTCTTACATACTCGGTACATTGCTCGTACCGACCCCTCTTCTTCCTGCGTCCATGCCCGTTGTGTACACCCAGATGGATTGACGGCAATATAGAAGATGTTCCGCCCGAAGTTGGCAAGCTCCATTTGGCCTGGAGTGAAGCCGAGTCAGAGTATACGTACCAGGATTCCTGATTACAGTTAGAGACTTTGCAGACAGAGTCGTGGGTTTCAGGAGTTAGTTTGTACCATGATACAAGTTTTGTACAGTCACATATTCTATTTGATTTTAAAGCAACAAAGGAATATTTTAGCAGTCTTGTTATGTATACTTGACGTAAAGATTTCAAAAAAAATTTGTACGTAGAAAGTGTCAGTGGGTTCGCTCGGCTCCGGTTACGGGGTCGGGTGCCCATCACACCCTAGTGAGATCGGGGTGTGACATTTCCGATAGGGTATGATGGGCACCCGACCCTTACCTAGGGCCGAGCGAACCCGCTGACTATCATAATACTCATAATCATACTGGGCCCACAAAACATAACATAAGCACAGGGTGAAAATTTTTCAGAAAACAAACATGCCTTTCATTTCTTTTTTTTGGGTCAAAGAAAATCTGCAATCGTATAAAATCTGTAATATAAGGCACAACAGTACTTCGGCTTATATAGCCGCTTGCCAAACACATCGGTAGCGTAATGCATACAAACACACCGGCTTACATAGCCGCTTACAAAACAAAATCCCGACATATCATACACTCGACACTCGTCCGCAAAGTCTCTATTAACACCTCGGATACCATACAAGCACTCGGACTCGCAAAGATTCCGGAGGAAATGGAACTCGCCAATCCAGATGGAACATCTTCTGCTAACATCACCTACTCATCCGTGGGTACCTGCGTGGCATGAAACGCAGCCCCCGAAGAAAGGGGGTCAGTACGGAATATGTACTGAGTATGTAAAGCATAGCATACAGAAAATGAAATCATAACCGAGGTCAGGAATACAGAAAGTGAGTATAATAACCCGAATACCAAAGTACTTACATCCGACATACAAATCATACATACTCATACCGTAACACATCATAACCTGTCATATGAGATAACATTAACCGATGTGGGATTTGCCTGAACCAATGTGGGATTTGCCTAAACCAATGTGGAATTTTTGCCTCATCATTGGGTTTGCCCCACCATTGGGTTTGCCCCACCACCGGCTCTGATATCAACTGACTATACCCATCATCTTATCATACATCATATGTGGTCCATAGTGGAACCCGGCGGACAGAACGTGGTCGCCACCCTATCTGGCGCCACAACATAGCATAACACCAGAAGTTTCAAATCTTCGTATCCCCATCACACATCATAACGCCATACACAGCATAACACCAAATATAAATGGAACCCGGCCCTCTAGTGAGAAGCGCGGTGAACCATAACACGAAGATAACACCGGAATATATTATAGTGCGCACGATCCATCATCGGCCGGGATCCGGTGAAAGAGGTAATAACGAACGCACGAGCAAATCGTAAGTAACCATAATCATACAAATCATCATTACAAACTCAACCGAATAACCAAAGCGAACCATTAGTTCAAACCGAAACTTGAGTCAAATCAGGTTTTCCTCCGAATCTCTCTCGGGAGCATATCAAACCGAACTTCAAAAATCATAGTTACGTATCAAAATCATGTGCATAAAAAAAATCCTTATTTCAAACTCGACAGATAAATAAATAATCATACTCGGGGTCGGAGAAATGGTCGTATTAAGTTCCTTAAAAAGATAGGTCATTTAAACCAACATAGAAAAAGTCGCGGGACCCACGGACGAGCGTCAACCCAATCCGGGCCCGCCTACGAAAATTTAAGTCCTTATTCTTCATGAAATCATGTGCGAAGAAATCAAAGCGATCCGAGCTCTCTCTTGAAAGTTACGGTCGTTCGTAGTTTCGAAATCGTTTAGGAACATATCTCTTTTGAAAACAAACTCTTTTGAAACAAAACTCTTTTGAAAATATGACTCTTTTGCAACCTTAAAAATTTAACCATACAAAAGACGTAAGGATCATAACTTGACCACATTAAGGATACGAGTATCAAGAAACCAATAAGAATTGTTTACGAGCTCAAAGCAATCCAATACCGTTTATGAAAGTTACGAACATTGTTAGACATAAGATCCTTTCGGAGTAAAACCGTTTACACAACATTTCAAACTCAATCATATCAAAGCCATACGAACCACGCCCGACCATACTAAGGATGCCAACATCAAAAGCAAATACGAATCACAAACATACTCGAAACTTAAGATTGGAGTTACCCGAGGCACAAATCGTGTCATACCTTAATCCGTCTAGGACATGCCAAAAGAAAAGAGGGTAAGCTTCACATACCTCGTCTATTCCTCGAAGCTAATCCAATCTTACGTCGCGAACTTCCCAAGCTCTACAATATGCCATTAAGAATCAAATATTAGCTAAGAGCATTTAGGAACCCGATTCCAAACGAATACCAAATTCTGAGAAAATTGGGCAAGATTTCCCCGTAAATACACCAACCCCGAGATTTCAACTCGCCAATTTCAACAACAACAACACCAACAACCAAACTACAACATCAACAACCAATTCAAAATGCATTTCTAACATTAGTAGCTCTTTTTACATAACTTCACAACATTCATAATATTCCGACATACTTACTTCCATCACTTACATTCAAACCAATATCAACATTTATACGTTCGATTACTAATCCACAACCATACGGACAATATTCAAGAACGCTTTAAACAATTCACACAATTTTCCAAACAACCAAAACCATATCCCAACTCACCCGAAATTGTCTCCAAACCCGAGAACAACACCAAACACATTCTTCCCTTCCAAATTCATAATTTACACCATTAATCCGCACATTAACAAGGCAATTCTCATAAGTATAAAAATTACATAAAATTCGCATAAACTTCCAAATCATCCCATAACCAACATAACATTATTTTGAGTCATTAAACTTGCATTCTTTCTTCATAAAATCCATGACGACGATAACAAAAATACTAGCGACAATTCGTTCATTCTCAACCCACACAAAAGGGCCATTCGCCAACACCCAACACACCCCTAAAGATGATTTTCATTCTTTTCTTCACACTACAACAATCAAAACATACTAACTAATATTAACACAAATAGAAAGAGATTCATACCTTTCCCTCGATATTAATGCTATATATTTACTCCTCCACCTTGAACTTAAGCCACAAAGCCTCAATACGCGCTTTTAAGCCGCAACTATACGCCGTCCGGACCGGAATTTGAGAATTATACCTCGGTTTCGGGCTAAAAGTTATGGTGGAAGGTTGGGGAATTTTGTAGAATATTTGGAATGTTTTTTGGTCTGATTTTTTTGGCTGAAAATGAGGGGTTAAGCCCCTTTATAAAGCTGCCTCGAAGTCACCGTAAAGATCGTAGAAAATTTTCGACCTTACCGTAGTGATCAATCGTTCATCCACGGAAATTATTTCGAGACCTAAAACTTTTATACACCGATCTCTTTATTTGCATACCTGGATATGTCCAAAAGTCTTATCCACAACTTGTCGCAATCCAACAAAAACAAAATCAGAAATTAAAAGTCTTATCCACAACTTGTCGCAATCCAACTTAAAATATTCCAACGTGCAAAATACGGGATATAACATCTACCATGGCCGACTGGTGCATGTGAACCTGGCCCCATAGGGCGTATAGATGATGAAGATCTGGCTACAGTATGGAGTTTTGGACATATCCAGGTATGCAAATAAAGAGATCGGTGTATAAAAATTTTAGGTCTCGAAATAATTTCATACGGATGAACAAAGGACGTTGCTACGGTAGGTCAACCATGACTTCGGCAGCTATATAAAGGGGCTTAACCCCTCATTTTCACTAAAAAAATCAGACCAAAAACATTCCAAATATTCTAGAAAATTCCCCAACCTTCCACCACTAACTTTTAGCCCGAAACCGTGTATAATTCTCAAATTTCGGTCCCGCACAACAGATAGTTGCGAGCCTCAAACTGCGTATTGAGGCTTTGTGGCTTAAGTTCAAGGTGGAGGAGTAAATATATAGCATTAATATCGAGGGAAAGGTCTGAATCTCTTTCTATTTATGTTAATATTAGTTAGTATGTTTTTTTATTGTAGTGTGAAGAAAAGAATGAAAATCATCTTTGGTGTGTTGGTGTTGGCCGAATGGCCCCTTTGTGTGGGTTGAGAATGAACGAATTGTCGCTAGTATTTTTGTTGTCGTCGTCATGGATTTTATGAAGAAAGAATGCAAGTTTAATGACTCAAAATAATGTTATGTTGGTTATGGGATGATTTGGAAGTTTATGCGAATTTTATGTAATTTTTCTACTTATGAGAATTGCCTTGTTAATGTGCGGATTAATGGTGTAAATTATGAATTTGGAAGGGAAGAATGTGTTTGGTGTTGTTCTTGGTTTGGAGACAATTTCGGGTGAGTTGGGATATGGTTTTGGTTGTTTGGAAAATTGTGTGAATTGTTTAAAGCGTTCTTGAATATTGTCCGTATGGTTGTGGATTAGTAATCGAACGTATAAATGTTGATATTGGTTTGAATGTAAGTGATGGAAGTAAGTATGTCGGAATATTATGAATGTTGTGAAGTTATGTAAAAAGAGCTATTAATGTTAGAAATGCATTTTGAATTGATTGTTGATGTTGTAGTTTGGTTGTTGGTGTTGTTGTTGTTGAAATTGGCCGAGTTGAAATCTCGGAGTTGGTGTATTTATTCTGGGAAATGCTGCCCAATTTTCTGCAGAATTTGGTATTCGTTTGGAATCGGGTTCCTAAATGCTCTTAGCTAATATTTGATTCTTAATGGCATATTCAGAGAGCTTGGGAAGTTCGCGACGTAAGATTGGATTAGCTTCGAGAATAGACGAGGTATGTGAAGCTTACCCTTCTTTTCTTTTGGCATGTCCTAGACGGGATTAAGGTATGACACGATTTGTGCCTCGTGGTAACTCCATTCTTAAGTTTCGAGTATGTTTGTGATTCGTATTTGTTTTTGATGTTGGTATCCTTAGCATGGTCAGGCTATGGTTCGTATGTTTTTGATATGATTGAGTTTGAAATGTTGTGTAAACGATTCTTATTTGTTTCTTGATATTCGTATCCTTAATGCGGTCAAGTTATGATCCTTATGACTTTTGTATGATTAAATTTTCAAGGTTGCAAAAGAGTTTTGTTTTCAAAAGAGATTTGTTCTTAAACGATTTCGAAACTACAAACGCCCGTAACTTTCAAGGAAGGGCTCGGATCGCTTTGATACTTTCGCAAATGACTTTATGACGAGTAATGACTTAAATTTTCATAGGCGGGCCCGGATTGGGTTGACGCTCGTCCGTGGGTCCCGCGACCTTCTATGTTGGTTCTAATGACCTATTTTCGAAAGAATCCGATCTGACTATCTCTCGACCCCCGAGTATGATTACTTATTTATCTGTTGAGTTTGAAATAAGGATTTTTATATTTATGACTTTGATACGTGAATATGGTTTCGGAAGTTCGGTTTGATATATTCCGAGTGATATTCGGAAGGAAATCGATTTGACTACTCGTTTTGGCTTACAAATGATGGTTCTTTTGATTAACCTATTAAGTCTTTGAAAATATTTTAAATCGTATTTGGTTACTTGTGATTCGCTCGTGCATTTTGTTGTTACATTTTTCGCCGAGTCCCGGCCGGTATGTGTGATATTGTCCGCCGGATACTTGACCGGGCAGGCCGGTGACATGACCGCCGGATTCTTGGCAGCGGCATGTGTATGTGTGTATGTGTGACATGACCGCTGGATTCTTGGCCGCGGTATATGTGTATGTGTGTATGTGTGATATTGACCGCTGGATATTTGACCGCAGTATATGTGTATATGTGGTATGTGATATGTGATGATTTGATGATATAATATGTGATGATCTGATGATACAATATGACATGTGATATGATGGGTGATAATATGACGGTACGTTTACGATTATTATGTTATATAGGGATTGGGCCGTACGTTCCTCGGCAATTGGTTAATGTCAGCTCATCTGGTATGTTTGAGTTTCCGCATATACGGCGAAAATGTTTTTCAAAAAAAAAAGCAAAGCATTTTGACATTCGATTTTCCTATTTGTCTTCGTACATCGCTTATGTATGATTTGGAGGGCGATGTAAGTACCTTGGTATTCGGCTTATTATGCTCGCGTTCGGTGCACTTTACTTTGATTATGACTCGTTTTCTGTACTTCGCTTTTGCATACTCGGTACATATTCCGTACCGACCCCTTTCTTCGGGGGCGCGTTTCATGCCGCGTTGTGTACCCACAGATGAGTAGATGATGTTAGTGGAGATGTTCCGGCCGGGATTGGCGAGCTCCATTTCCTCCGGAGGCCGCCAAGTCCGAGTGCGTTTGTGTGGTATCCGAGATGTTGGTAGAGGCTTTGCGTGCGTGTCGCGTGCGTGATATGTCGCTTTTGTAATCGGCTATGTAGGCCGATATATTATTATGCATTATGTTACGCATTTGTTGTGACTACGGATTTTGTTCTATTTGAAAAGATGAAAGGCATGTATGTTTTCCGAAAATTTTTCACCCTGTGCTTATGTTATGTTTTGTTGGCCCAGTATGGCTATGAGTATTATGAGAGTCTGCGGGTTCGCCCGGCCCTAGGTAAGGGTCGGGTGCCCATCACGCCCTATCGGATTAAGGGTGTGACACACCTGACCCGAATCACCCCTGAACTGAGATCCCGAAAAGCTCTGACTCAGCCCGGAATGAGTAGATCTATCAAATCTCTGGCCTGAAACATTGGAGGTGCACTAGTCATAGAATGGCCTGAATGCCTAGAAAAGCCTGTCTGTGCCCGTCCCTATACTCAATCATCGGAACCGAAGATCTAGCTCTCTTATTATATATACCCCCTATCATGCTCACGCTCACTTCTTTGTTGTTGTTGGCTTTCTTCAAAATTCTGGGCATAGGCTTGAATGCGTGAAATATCCATGTTGTCCTGAAGGGACGCAGTCAAGCACCTATCCATCAAATGTGGCCCTAGGCCTTTCACAAATCGGTGTACTCGGTCACCCATATCCGCTACCATGGCTAAAGTATACCTAGCCAAAGAATTGAAGCGGAGACTATACTCTAAAGCACTCATGCTTCCTTGCCTCAAATTCAAGAACTTATCGGCTCTAGCTCGCCGAACCTCTGGAGGCAAATAATATCGGAGGAAGGCATCTACAAATTCTTGCCATACCGGGGGAGGCGCATTGGCTCCCCGTGAAGGCATCCAAATTGTGTACTAATGAATCGCAACATCCCTCAATCTATAGGATGCTAACTCCACCGATTCGGTGTCTGAAGCATGTATCAACCGAAGTGTCCTCAACATACCATCAATAAAGTTCTCAGGGTCCTCATCCGGCTTTGATCCAAAGAATTTCGGAGGGTTCAAGCTAATAAAATCACGGGCCGTTGCACTAATAGCCCTATCACCTCGCCCTGTACTTTGCTGATGAGTCTGGGCGGCAACCAACTAAGTAAGTAAATGAATGGCCTCTTTTACATCTTGGCCTGAAGCATCCGGTGGAGGAGCCGGAGGTGCTAGAGCTGGGGCTGAGGCTCCCTCGCGCTCAAGAATAGGCACTGAATGAGAGGACTGAGATTGAGCCGCATTCTGGGACTCACTTTCCTCTACAACCGTTGGTGGTGCTCTTTCAGCCCGCTTTTCTGTCACTGTCTTGCCTTTTTGGGCTGCCGTAGCCTTTCTCTTTACAGGCATCTCTGAAATACATAACACACGGTCAAGGAGAAGGAAGTTCTTATATCATAGCTCTATCGTACGATCTTATGAAGAAAGAAGGTCATTTATTCCTAAAATGCCCACAGCCTCTTATTTATAAGTGTGGCGCGCAACACACCCATAACCAAGACTCTATTGGACACTGCTCATAGACACACCCTAGGACAGAACTGTTCTGATACCACTTTTGTCACGACCCAATCGGAGGGCCACGACGGGCACCCGGTGCTAACCCACCCGGGCACCTCTTATCATACTTTCATATTTACATCTAGGTGAGCCATATAGCTAAATCATACTTTTATTCCTCATTCATACTATTTCCATTGGGCAACAATACATTTATATCATCATCAACAACTATGCCCACAATAATGTACATAAGCCGACGAGGCTAACAAAAAGGTATCCAAAATATAGGCCGACAAGGCCAAATCCATCTAACCATATACAGATGTCTACGAGCCTCTAAGGAGAGTATGTCATATCATATAAGTGGGACAGGACCCCGCCGTGCCCATAAATATATACACAAAAGAATAAATACCAAAAGCTGTATCTCCGAATGAAAATGGAGCTCCGCTATGTAGTCCCTGAGTAATAAGGCTATGGATCAAGTTCGTTCTCCCCGGCCACTCGCGGGCATGACGCGTTGTCCACAAACAAAAGGACGCGTACGAAGAATGTATTGAGTATGTAAAGCATGATCAACATCATTATGAAAGCATAACAGACAACATAAGAAATAGCATAGGATGGGAGATAGTAGTATCATCGTCATAAACACTTACTTGCTTTTCATAGGGACTTTTCATTTCTAATGCGTGATTGTGTATATACATCCATATCCATATCCGTACTCGTTTACACTTCGTATCCATATTCGTATTCATAGCATATTCGCATTTATATTCATACTTATATTGTACACATATCCATATCATCTACATAGCATACTCGACCATGAAGGTTCGGTGTTTCATATACCTGGCCCTACCAAGGCTCAAGGTCATACATACCTGGCCCTACCAAGGCTTAGGGTTGTCCGTACCCAACTGTAGTGGTGCACGCAATATATATATATATATATATATATATATACATTCTACCCGGCGACATAAGCTCGGGGTTTCATAATAGGCATACTGTTATAGCCCGTACTTTGTACGTTCGAATATTTCGAGATAGTCGAGGAATGTCGAGGGCAAGACCGTTTCCAAAAATTATATTAATGAGCAAGTTGGTTATGAGTATTATTTATGAATATTATTAATGTGGAAATATTGAGAAAGGTTGAGGGTAAAAAGGGAAGTTCGCAAAAAGGTCTCACGTAATAATGTAAAAGCCAAGGGGCAAAATGGTAATTTCACAAAGCCTTCAAGAAGTTTCATGAAAAGAGGCAAGTTGGCAAAAAAAAAAAAAGGAAAGAAAAGAAAAATCAAGAAAAAGTAGGAAAATTCTAGAAGAGGAAGAAAGGGGACATGAGGCCATACTTGAGGGACTAAGATGCAAATATGGAAAGATGACTAGTTCATCATTTTAATACAAGGGTGAAGAGAAAGAAAGAAAGAGAGAAAGGAAAAAAAAAAGGAGAAGGGCAAGGCTTCGGCCAAGCCAAGAAAGAAAAGAAAAAAAAAAAATTCCAAGCCTCCAATTCTTGATCCAAAATTTCATTCTTCTAGTATTTATACTAATTCAAGGGTTCTCTCCAACATAACATAATTGTTAGAACAAGAAAAACAACAATTCTTGCAAGGAGCAACTTGGGTCAGGGAAGAAGATAAGTAGAAAAAGGTAAGAATTAGCCTCCTTTCCTATGTTATGGATGCTTGTGAATGAGGTAGTGTGGAGAAATAAATAAAAATCATGAAAATAAATTGTGTTGTGCATGTGGCCGTGAGGTTGGCATGGTATGGTAATGGTGAACCAAGTATTTTATTTGGTATTTTGATTATTCATTGTTGTGAATTCTATGTTGACAATGAAAGTTTGATGATTTTGGTTGAAGTTGTGGAATGTTGGACATGGGCGTATGTGTGGTATTGTGTTGTGTAGAAAAGAATGAATTAATTATATGTAAAATGTGTTGTTGTTGTAATGTCAAGAAATGGGTGAAGTTCATGAAAATATGTAGAAAGTGTTGTGGCCGAATGGTATAGGATTTGGTAAATTGTGGCAAATTAATTTTATGGACATTCTAGTTGTTGTTGTTATGGATTATGTGATATAGAATGAAGGTTGTTGATGAAGTTAACGTATATGAATGATAATGAAATGTATGGTTGTTGGTGAAATTGAAGGTTTCGGATAAAGTAGTATGTCGATTGAGTTGTTGGAACATTATGTGAATTGAATTGAATTGAATTGAATTGAATATTGAAGTGTTGCTAGAATAATTGCTAGTATTGTT